>NW_003526944.1:4475251-4476069 GCF_000181795.1 Trichinella spiralis
AATATGAAATGACAAACAATAAATTTGCTTTTTATTCATTATTATTTTTTGGAATAATTTCTGAAAAATAATTTTTCAATCAACAACCAAGCAGTATGAACACTAACATTGAGAAGATGACGCATTTTGTGGTAAGTGGCAATTTCTTCATTTATAAGTCGTAATCACTTAACAATGCAATTGAGAATTGGTATTGTGCATAATTTCTCAATATATTCTTTGTGAATTCTCAACATGAGATGAAAGGCGACTTAATAAACGCCAAATTTCTGTACAGTTAAGTTTGATTAAAACAACGTGTACTCATTGTTTATTTATCATTGGAATATGTTCTTTCGAAAATCACCATTGCAGTAGCTAACATACACTTTCAATTGACCATAAGCAAGCTTTTGCTCAAAAATTGTTCACTTAAAATTAGCTTCACTTCAGCTACTTGGTTTTCTGATTTAAAAAAATTTTCAGACGTACATAAGTGTGTTTTGTCTAAGTCAATTTTGTTTTATTATGGCGTTTTTTGTTCCATAGTTTATATTTTGGCTGAAATGTAAATGTCAAGGTCATTTTTCAATTTTCAAATAGTCCTTTCCTTATTGGTAGAATTTAGAAGAGCATTTCTTTTGCTCATATTGTAACGCGGCTTGGTTAGCTTTTATCTTCAGCCAAAAGTTCTAACGCACTAAAAACCGGTTTCTAACGCTACACTATGCAATAAGCACCGCAATAACGCTGCCTTATCATCAGTAGTGCGTTGTTTGTTTAATTACGTGGCATGGTAGCTTCGTTGAACGTTTCTCCCAGTTCATTACGGGCGTTAA
>NW_003526944.1:4476079-4479556 GCF_000181795.1 Trichinella spiralis
GCAAGAGAAGACAAAGTTCCTGGGACCCCAATTCTGTAGGTCTGGGATTGGGATACTTCGAAAGGGCGAAGTTATCCCATAGTTGTAATTAAGTTAACGACCAACCTACATGGCTGAGTTTTGAATTAATGCAGTACTTGGTCTTTCACGCAGCAAAATTTATGTATGCAACTGCTTTCATGTGTCGAAATAATTTTCGATTTTTGTTCATTTTGTAATTTTTATCTTTTCTTACATGGTTTTATTTTGAACACTTTCTAAAGCAAATTCCTTTTATTTTATTTTTATTTTTCAAACTGTTAAACTTCAAACATTCATTCAATCTTTATTTTCCCTTACTTTATTTTATACATTTCATTCATTTTTTAATTACTCCTATTATTTCTTTTGATTTCTTTGATTTTCACTTATTTCTTCTTATATTGTACATTTTGTTTTTTCCAATTTATTTCTCCAAATATATTTTTCTGATTCTTTTATTTTGAATTTGACTTTGTAAAACCTCTGACACATGAAAAGCATTGCATACAAATAAGTAAACACGTAATAAACTATGGAAAAATCATGCACATGGAGAAGAAAAGGGACAATTGGAGAAAGCCAAGATCGGTGATCGGATATGGATAGGTTGGATCGAATCGTTTGTTGGTCCATTGCGTTCGTTGGTCAATTCCGTTCATTGGTCAAGTAAGGTAAGTATAGGAACGTTGGAGAAGATAGATACGATTTGGCAAAGTCGAGTGTTGAAAGCTTCTTCATTACAAAGACACAATACACAGACGTAACAAAAGACCAATACTGCGTTATTTCTTAACGATGATGCTCATGTAGGATTAGTTAAAAAGGGAAAAATCATGTTTGCCATTACTAGTTGCCAGCCAGCAATATTAATTAGTTTATAGGAACAAAAACAAAACAGTTAAAATGGGGGAAAATGAAATAATACACGTAACACAAGTAAATTAATAATCTATTTAAAAGTAAGAAAAAAAATTTTTTTTCTTTTAATATAAATCAAGAACAATGCAACAACAACAACAACAATTCTTTATTAATGAAAAAGTTTATTTTTCAAAAAAAAGATAAATGTGCAATGTAATACAAAGAAACAGATAAAGTCTGGCATAAATGAGTTCTGCGAAATGGCAAACATGCCGGAAATGGGACTTGAAATATTTAATGCAGGTGGAGGATGGAGAGACCAAAAATGGGCCCCATCCTGGAGCGTGAAGCTCCCTTCCCTTAGACAAGGGAGAGTGCAAACTCTTCCTTGCTCTTTGGGCAGGCAGAGCGCACGCTCCTCTTCCCTGGAGCGGGGAAAGCCTAGGCTTTCCGCGCTGAAGAGGCGGGTGAGACTTAGTTGTTTCACCTGCCTCAGATGTGCGGGGAGTTTAGTGCTTTTCCCCGCTCCAAGGGGAGGGGAGATTGTGCGTTTTGTCTGCCCAACAGAGTGGGGGAGATTTTGCATTTTTCCTTGTCTACAAGGGAGGGGAGATTTGCGCTTTCCATGAAAAAATCGTGAGGGTGGGGGAGATTTCGCGTTTTCGTCGATTCAGCGGGGGGGAAGGTTGCTTTTTTTTGTGAATTTTTTTTAAAAAAAAGTTTTCGGTTGCGGTGGAGGCCTGCCTTTCGGTCAGCCCGACCGCCCCCGCGCCGCCCCCCGCCCTCCTGCCCCGGGGACCCCCAAGGCATCATCGCCTCCTAGCCCACGTGCTGGCCTCACGATTTTGGCCGAGATGACCTTGGGTGGATCCATCTGATCCACCCTCGACGGACCAGATGGCCATTCTGATCCGCCGAAGACGTAGCTTCCGCACCAGATGGCGTGCGTTGCTAGGCAGATGTGAACCGTTACGCCTACAAAGCCTTGCCGCCTCATGCACATCAAATTGCCGTCACACCTGATACTCAATATTAATGTACTGTCCTGCAGAACCAACTCATGTTTGCATACTTACCGTATAATTTATAACTCATCATTATTGATTTATTGTATTATGCCTACTTATCTTTTCGAATAAATCTGACTACTGTAAGTTGCTGTTTTTTGCTTGCAATTAAAACCCTCTAATTAACTATTAAAAAACCCTGCTGAAATATGTAGTTACGAGTGATGTTATTATACCTAATTAGAAAATTTATGACCCACTTTTGTGTTTACATTGTATGTTAATCATTAATTAAAAAACTCTCACTGCTAAAATATGTTGTTACGAGTGAAGTTATTTAACCTAATTAGAAATTAAAATACTCAGTGTTGCATGTACGTTGTATTTTATACATTCTAATTAGCATATTAAAATTAATCTCATATTTAATACTTTGTTTTCCTACATGTTACGGATTAATAACATTCTATTTATAGAAGATTACTTCCTATTTATAAAATGATTGAACTCGTTGCACCTTGTCTAAGCTAATTGTTTATTTCATTCATGCCAAGTTTACTTTTCCCATTACCTAATTAAAGGAGACCCCGATTAACATTTTTATAAGTAAAAAATTTATGTTCAAACAATAGCTAATTCACCAATAATTAATAAATAAAATTATGCCTATTTAATGTTTACCATATTACATCCCTTTTAACTGTTTACATTACACTGTTTTAAAGTAGAAATCTACTTTGACATTACATTCTTTAAAGTGAAAAACTGCTTTATACTAAAAATTTATTATTACCACTATAAAATTAATGAATAATTAAAACCTTTTATAAGATGAAATGTAAATGAAAAACTGGTAAACTTTTCTACATTAAAACAGTGTAATGTAAACAAAAGCTGAATTTGCTTAATTATTAGATGAATGAGCATTATATTTTATTTATCATTTAAGTTCCTAAATGAATGAATTAATGTATAAAATGTTAACAAATTTAAACTATTAAGCATGATTATAAGGGGAAACTCTCGATGGAGATTAATTTCAAATGTATTATGCCTAAACTGATGAAAGGTGCAACGCCAAATGAACTAGTTAAAGGTGTGACGGCAAATCTGATGTCAATCATTGGCCAAGTGTCAGAGCCGGCGTAACAATAACACAAACGCATAGCGACGCTTACCGTTCCTCTTGGGGGAGTAACGATCACCACTAGATTGGCACTGAAACAGAGTCTCAGCACTACGTCAATTGCGAATTTGCATAACTGCCTCTAGGACAGATACGTCTTACGAATTCACATAGATGTTGAAATCCCATTGCACAAGATTTCAAACAGCGTCCATTACCACACAAATGGACAGGGTCATCTCTTTGAAACCGGTCTCTGGCCAGCACGGGACTAGGAGACTCCGCCGAGGGAAGTCCCCGTTAACGGGCAGGAGGGCGGGGGGCGGCGCGGGGGCGGTCGGGCTGAAAAAAAACCTTGCTTGAGATCCCATTGCTGGGATCCGAGCAAGACGGCAGCCCTCTGGTACGCACCCGAATCCACCACAGAGAGGTGAGCTTGAAAAATGGAACTCTGATCATTTG
>NW_003526944.1:4479566-4527125 GCF_000181795.1 Trichinella spiralis
TCTGGATTGGAGCCGAAACAGAGTCCCAGCACTACGTCCACTGTGAATTTGCATATCTGCCTCTAGGACAGATACGACTTATGAATTCACACAGATGTTGAAATCCCATAGCGGAGTGCAATGCTACAGGCTTCAGAGGTGGGACCTTTCCTATAAGAAAATGGACAGAGTCATCTCAAGAAAGTCGATCCAGCCAGCACGGGAACTTGTGCAATGAGACTCAGCCGTGGGGGCCCCCGTTCAAGGGCAGGGGAGCGAGGGGCGGCGCAGGGGCAGTTGAGCTAGGCTTGACCTTGTTTCCAAGGCGGCAGGCCTCTGGTACCGCAACCGGGTGAGGAAGAGGTGAGCTGTGAAAATACGGACTTTCATCATTTGAGACGGTTAGGGTCGCGTCGTGCAGTGTAACCCATCGAACTCCTGCACACCACCCTATCTCACATTCCTCCTATCCTTGCACTGCTATTCTCAAACATTTACTTATTCTAATACTCAAACTATAGCAGTGCTACCAACTCACTATGCTCAAAAATTGTCCTTTGAAATGGTCGACAAATTACTCAACCATTTTCTCTTTCCGCAAATGAACCCTAAACTCAACTCGAAAGGCATGGGACATGAAAACGTTCAAATGCGGAAAGCCACTCAAATTAATTATAATAATACTCATGATCTACATCCAATTACTCTAATTAACAAACAATCATGCTCGATAACTTACAGCTCGAATTTATATAAATTACAGACTCAAGAACTCCTCAGTGAAGTTTAACTAATTAGACTAACTCAAAGAATTATACTTACCTAACTTACCTTTGTCTTTGGGATGTCTTCTTTTATCTTCAATTCTTCTGTATCTAAATGTAGAAGAATTAATTTAATGAAATAATGTTATAATAAATAAAAAAACAAAGCCATTTTTAATGGTTTTCTTCGTCTGTCATTGCATTAAAAGCGCCATTGTTCATTCGCCGCACCTCGTTCGCCTACAATCATTTGAAATGAATTTCTAGAGCAACTAATAGTAGCCACAGGAAAATTTACATAAAGTTCATTCCAATCTACTAATATGTATGAAACGAATACTCATTTTGTTGAACAAATATTATGCAGGTCACGCATAAGCTCAAAAGCAAACAAATTGAAATTGCATGCTAATTTTAGTTGAAACTGCATCACGCCTTTGTTTCAAAAGATAACATTTTCTATATCTAGGAACATGCCTTCGTCATTGCATAATGCACAAATGAACTGGGTAAATGTCGTTCAACGCTGCTTTCAGTTTACAAAGTCAACATACATTGTGAATGGTTAATATGAAGGCAATTTTCAAACGGCCCCTATTTGCATAAATCTCAGACATGGCGCATGCAACGTTAAAAGCCTGCTTAAGTAAGTTGAATATGCTACCAAATGATGAATTTGAACATAATGTCAACACAATATAAGCAATAAGTGTGCACACTGTGCCCATTGCTTGCGTTGGTTGCACTCTCTGACACGCAAAGGTAGCTGGATGAAAATGTTGATTTATCTAATGTCCTAATGATATAAAACTTCAAAAGCAACATGAAGTGAGAATAAAATTAAATAATTTCTGTATAAAAAATAGTATTTTTTGTTTTCCATAATAGAAAACACTATGCTCTTAGTCATATTTGACCATTACAGTAGAGAATGAAATTGAATGCCTTATGCAAATGCAAATTGAATACTTCTAATTGAATTCTACAGTTACATCTAGACAGTTACGCGAAATATCAAATGAAATATGCATTTTTTCAAAATGTCAACGTTCAGTTATATGTAACTGAGAATTTTGTTTCAAAAGTATTTTAAGTTCTGCGCATCTTCAGACTGTAAAATTCTTAAATATACTTAAACTTGCATGCATTCATAGCAAAGCATAAGGAGAATAATTTTCAGTACTACATTTTTACCTGAATGCACATTTTTACTCTTGCACCTTGGTTACTCGCCCCCATCATTAATGGAACATCGGTGAAATAAAATAATAACTATGGATATAATGTGCCACAACCTCATGTGGGAATTACTTAGTAAACTTCTTATGGATAATTTAGCAATTTAAGTAATGCATATTACTGTATTTTCAATTATTAATTCTTTCTCTAATTTTATTTTTGAAGTATACTTTAACTAAATAATTATAGAATTTTTTCACTTTTCTTCATTTCATCTTCTTTATTTCCTTTTTATGCTTTGTATGCTGTGTTCATGTAAAACAAAACTGTCTTTTGGAAATACGTCCTCAAGAGGGTTAAAGAGCGATGGGCACCGCACAAAGCTCACGGGTGAATCAGTACCACAGAAATCAAGCGATCAGGAGAAAATCCTGGAACTCGCAGGCTGCTTCTTCAGGCATCGCGCTAAGTGACAGGTGCAGCTTTCAACCCTCACCAACGACTTGTTGGAAGTGAAAGTTTTCGAGGTGGGTGAGCCATAATTCCACGTTGTCAATGTTGAGAGTTGGTACTTATGCCGTCGTTGTGATCAATTTATTTAAGAAGTGTCCGGCGCCGTCAATATTACGAAGAGACAGCATCATATCAAGATCACTCACGTATGAACAAATGTCGTGAACGTGAAGGACTAGAAAGATCGGACTCGTAAAATACAGCAACGATAGAAAGAAAGAATGAGGGATAGTCTCGAATGTTGGTGAGAACGGAGAAAGCGCAACTGAAGCCCTTCAAAGTGGGGTAATAGGTCGGGAGGGTAGAGATGATTTCCCCAAAGAAATCTGTCTACTTCATTACCCTGTATTTCATTGGTTGCTGCTCTGATGTACCCCAGTAAACTTTATTGAACTGAAACATGGTGTTCGCTGACGAATTTGCATAAAGAATGTGCCTTACATGTCCTGTTAGCTTAGGAAAATTAGAGTTATGCAGTCGCTACTCTGGGCAACGCAACCAATGAAATTTATCTACGGAACAACCAATGAAATTTCGATGATAACCACTAGACGGTGTTCGCTTGGAGAAATGGTTACTAGATCCGGAATCAAATACACTTGCGTAGTTTAGTCGTCCCTATAATAGGAAATGCGTTTTGTTAAGTTGCCTCTGAGAAAGATAAAGAACTGATCGAAAAAGGTTTCAAAAATAAATAAAATTTGTTCCTGACTTTTCTTTAACGCTTACAGCATTCTTAAACCTTGAAATTTTTTAAACGTAATTTCTTTGATGAATTGCGGTTCTGAAATGATAATTAGTCAAAATGAAGAGATGGGAATGCAAATTTTATGCAATATTGCATTTATCCGTTTCACAAATGTAAAACTTGAAAACCAGTTGTTTTATCAGATTTCGCAAAAACTCATCGATTGCATATTATTCAAAATTTGTGATCGCAGTACTGTTTTCATATAATTTCATATAATATACAATTGCAATAATGAATTCGTTGCCCTTTTATAGTAACATTCCATTACGTTTACTGAACAATAAATATCTCAAACTATTGAAAAAAATACAATGAAGGGCACACTTAGTTGTGATGAATTCTTAATTTATTTACTTTTATTACAATTTCATACAATTGGTATCGCAAACTGCCACAGTAAAAGCACATTTTCACATGCGGCATATAGCTAGAATTGAAAAGCGAAACAGAATTCAAAGAAGGACATGTTTGGTATCAATAAGAAGCTAATTGAATAATAAAAACCATCCACTATATCTTTTTTTCGAACAAATTCAGACAATCAAGACGTACGTTTTGACATTCAGGGATTAATCCATGTTGAAGGAAGATAAACTTTAAAATTCATTTCAATCAAGCATTATAAAAAGATAAATTAATAGAGAATGAGAATGTTGAAGTATTTTTTTCCGTTTCAGATTTTTCTAAAACAACGTTCAACAAATTAATCAAAACCGGCAGAAAATGAAGGAAAAATGGATTGTTCAAACAAGCAAAATACTGAACAAGGCAGCACAAGTTGAATGCATAGCTCACACAAGTGTCAGAAATGCTACATTCGTTGAAGATCATGCATCCTGGTTCCATTTCGCTGTGGTTACAGATGTGCAACGTTCCTGTATGAAGTTGTATTCAGATTAATAAGATTGCGCAAGTATTAACGTATTATGTGTATTAAGATAGATGGAATGCGCAAAGTTCAGAGGCCATTTTTTCCAAAACTACTTGTCAATTTCCACTGAAATTCTCTATAACGCCATCTTTAATATTCTGAATATCCACCATTCAAGAAAAGTAGTAATTTCGAAAAAAACATTTTTGACCTTTTTTCGCAGTACAGCGAAGGCCGAAAAATGCGATATTAGTAAGAATGGAATGAGGAGAAATAAAATGAAATAAATATATAAGCATGCATAGAAAGTCATTACGCTGAACTTTACATAAAAACATTTAAAGGTTTCACCAAAAATATTTTCAAATTTGAATAACATATTCCCCATTTTTGTTTAGAGATTACTGCATCACTCAAGCTTTAATTTTCATTTTTCAAAATTTTATTGATGGATTGGGCTGCAGATTTAAGAATTACGGGAACATTCATCGTAGATTACATTATTTCTACTGTAAATTTGAAATTTCCTATCTAATAAGTTTACTAGCTTATACATTTAATCAGTCACTGCATATTATTGAAAAGATATGCACATTTAGCTTACATAATAATGTTCACACTTAATTTCTGACTAAGAGGTAAGAGGTTCATTGAAATCATTCAAACATAATCAGATCGGGAGCTCAGTAATGAAACGTAACCTACCTTGTAATTGTAGATGATACTGAGGAGAGTTGAACGCGCTGCTTGATGGCTATTCTACACACTAATAAACTGAATAACCATTGGGATAACATTCTTGAAAGTGGGTCAAGCGGAAGTCTGAGGAAGTAGAATGTGCCATAGCTTGTGGTGGAATGATTTCAGTTTTAGTCAGTAATAGCATAATGACATAGTTACAAAGCCAATATTTACTTATATATGAAAGTTATTACTTTTTATTCAAATTTAATGTTATATTATTGAATGTAGATCTATCCATTTTCGAATGTAGATTTAAAAACTCATGGAAACTTCATCATAAACCTATTGTTGTTTATGAATCTATGTGAAGAAAAATTGGATTGCTCAAAATTAAAAAATATAGGAATTTTCGTTCAATCAAAAATTTCAAAATTTTCAAGAGCGTTATTCGTAAAATTCAAGCAGTTATTCATGAAATTCCAAAAGCTACAGCCCGTGAAATTTAGAAAATTTTTGATTAAATGATTCCCTTCGAAAAGTACAAAATCGATCAGAACAAATTAGAAAACAACAGCGAACGTGGCCAAACTGTTTGTCTATTCTATTCAAATGTCTTTGCTTCACTATTTGTCGAGATATTACTTTGAAACCGGAACCTAAATGGGATATTAGGTGGGAAGAAAACGAGAGGTAATGAAATATACAGAATAAATAAGTATACAAAGAAAATGCTTTTGTGAAGTTTTCTCGCAAACGGTAACAGAATTCAGCCAAGATAAGTATCTTCAACAAAGAAACTTTGTTCTTGACTGTTCTTTATCGTTTACAGCATTCTTAAACTTTAAAATTTTTTAAACGTAATTTCTTTCATTGCGCTTCTGAAATGAGAATAAGTCAACGTGACGAGATGGGAATTTAATTTTTATGGCATGTTACATTTGTTACGTCTATAAATGTGATATTTGAAAACTATTTGTTTTATAAAATCTTTCAAAAAATCAGCGACTGCGTGTTACTACAAATTTATGGACGTCAGTCCTGCACAGTACTTCTTTTTTAGTTTTTCAATTATTACAAATGCAATTACGCTCGGCTTTCCTAACAATATCCCATTACTTTTATTAAAATTCTAAGTAAATATCTCAAAAGATTGGGAAATATACATTTTGACATTTAGTTGTGATCAGTTGTTAATTTATTTACTTTCATTACTCTTCTATACATTTGTTATCGTAACCTACTACATTAAAACCACATTTTCAAATGTGTTAATCAGCTACAACTAAAAATAAAAAATTAATTCAAAAAGAGACAAGTTTGGACTAATTGTATAGTAATAGTCATAAACAGCATAATATTCCGTGTAATAACTGTTTTTTCAAACAATTGAGGCATTCAAGGCGTACGTTATGACAATCAGGTATTAATCAATGTTGATGGTAAATAACGTTGAAAAATCAACAAATATTAGTATAACGAAAAAATAAACAAACAGAAACCAGCACGTTGAAGTATATATTTCCATTTCAGCTTGTTTTGAAACAAATTCCATCGAAGCAATCATTACGGGCTGATAATGAAGGAAAAATGGAATTCCCAAACAAGTGAAATATTGCACCAAGCTGTTCATTTTCAATGCCCACTTTCATCAAATGCCCAAATCACGCATCTTAGTTCTGTTTCGTGGAATTTTCAGATGGACGACATTCCTAAGTATTAAACTAGGCACAATGTGCTAACTTTAGAAGCATTTATTCCACAATTACTGGGCAATTTCCGCTGAAACTCTCCATAACACCATCATTCATTATTGTAAACAACCACCATTCAAAGAAAGCAGAAATTATGACAAATAATTTTTGGCCATTTTTCGCAAAGCAGCGATGGCAGAAGCATGCGATATTAGTGCGAATCTAAAGAAGAGAAATGAAATATACAGTATAAATAAGTATGCAAGTAAAATGATTTCGTGAAGATTTATCCCAAATGTTTAAAGAATCGAGCGAAGAGGTATTTTCTTCAAATAACATTTGTTCCTGGCTTTATCGCTTAAAGCATTCGTAAGCCTTAAAATGTTTTAAACGTAATTTCTTTGATTAGGTGGCTTCTGAAATGAGAATTAGTCAAATTAAACAGATAGGAATGAAATTTTGATGCAATATAGTATTTGTTCCTTCTATAAATATCAAATTTAGAAAACAGTTGTTTTATCAGATTTCTATATAAATCATTGTTTGCTGGAATTTTGTTTAAAATAAACATCTGTGATTGTATATTTTGTGTAAACTGTATTAAATTTGTTTTTCAATATTAAAAATAAACCGACTACTGAGTTGACTAAACAATCAAGTTGCAATTGTTGTAATACGATGATAACCAAATGTTCAACATTCCAGATTAAAAAAAAATCTGTTGCATTTCGAAATCATTTTACCAAACAAAACTGAAAGCAAAAGAGAATGAAATATTTAATTTGCTAAGAACAAGACCGTCAATTCTATTTTCCTTTATTTCACTGTTCAGGGTTCATCACTAGCTTCTGCTTTTTTCTGCGTCATAGGTTAGAGATATCTTTTCGAATAATATGAATAAATAATAGTGAATATCAGTTTGCATCTCAAAGAATCAACGTGAGCTAATGCACAAAGGGAACTGCTGAACGCTCAAGAGCACAAATCATAATGATAAATAATAGTTGTAAACAAATATTGAAACAATAGCTTAATGTAGCACATTGAAATAATCTTCTGTAATCAGCGAAATGTAAAAAGACAAAGCTATTTAAAAGCATCATTTGCTAAGTCCAAAACATATATACACTATTCCACATTACATATAAAAGAAGAACTTTGTTTCAAAAAATAAGAAATGTGATTATCCATGTCCATATTAAGTAATTTACTGGTTAAGTGTCCCATATTTGGGAAAACTTTGATGGAAAACAATTATCCAATCAATGACCAAACCTATGTAGCTAATCAAGTGCTACAAATTATTCAACCAATTATTGATGCAAATTTGGTAACAAATAAAACAGCATAACTCATTACCCAATTACTAATCAATAGCCGTACAGCCAATCAACGACTAGCCAATCACCAAAAGGGAATGCAGCTAGGGAAAATCTGGACCGGACAAAGTGGGACAATCCCCAAATTGCCACATTAAATCCACATTTTCACACGCGGCATATACTTACATTTGAAAAGCGAAATTGAATTCAAAGAAGGACATGATTGATATCAATAAGAAGCTAATTGAATCCTAAAGATGATGAACTACATTTCATTAAATGATATGATAGTTTTTTGAACAAATATGGACATGAAAAGCGTACGCCATGATATTCAGGCATTAATCCTAGTTGAAGGAAAATAACGTTGAAAATTCATTTCAATCAATATTTTTTACATAAATCTCATTTTCTAAAATGAGATTTTAGCTAACGTCCTGCGTAGCGCAACGAAGTGTTCATTAGTATGGATAGTTGATTATTTAAAAATTATTATGCATGGAGGCAGTGAATTTGATCTGTATATTAGTCAGCGAAACTGAAATCCATTAATTTGCATGTAACCCACAGTCTGTAGTGATGCATACATGGAACGTTAGTAGAATTGTATAAATAACTTACCTTTCAACTATCGATGATATTGAAGCGGAGACTTTATTGCAGTTCTTGAATGATGTTCATCATACATATTACTTTGAAGACTATGAATAACTATGAAGATGACATTTTGAAAAGTAGGTGTGGTTCAAGGAAATAGAATAATATGACCTAGCCTAGGGTGATGTAAATTCATTTTTGTTCTGTTACAGAGCAACGGTGTAGAAACATTATGGTAAACTTTACTAACTGCTAAACGTTATTACGATTTCACTGTAATTTATAAAGTATTGTATGTAGAATGTAGAACAATTCCCTTTTGAGTCATGAATGCTTATCAGACTCTTCTTGATCTTCGTTAATCTAAATTCCTTTCCATTTCTGTTGTGTTATTATGATTTAAATCAATGTTCATCCATAATTGTCTATGGATTTGTTAGTGATTTTGTTTCAAGCTAAATTGCCGCCCTTTTACAACTGAATTTGCATACCTGAATATCAGCGGCAGCTGAACGATGAACATGCTGTTGATCTGAAATATTGCAAGGTTATTTTACTGAAAATTAGCAAACACATAATAAAAAGATTTTCCCCCAAAACTGATGTATTTGAAATACATTCAAAAATAGAGTAACCAACTATTATCCTTGTCGCTACAGCTGAGTCGTTCAGAAAAGCAGGGCACATTAAATAATCAATAATTCATAAATAACTTTGAAAATGCGTTTCAATAAGTTTAAACAACTGATGATGATATAGAAAATATGCGTTAAAATTACGTGCAAAGTAGATTAATTATTTTGTTATTATTCTGTAAAACAATACTTTCCATTTTCCCGGCAATTGAATTGTCCCTGAAATTACATTTCTCATACAGTATCCAATGCTTCATCATTAATCGTATGCTCATAGTGGAGATTGAGTTGCTTATAAATTGCATAAAGTGAAAATTCGTGTATATCCTGCAATCATGTAAATAAATCTGCCACATTTTTGTCGCCAGTACTTCTTTCTGATGGCGCATTTGTTCACATATTGTTCATGTGGATAACAAAGAAGCTATTTGAATTCAGATAATAGAGATGGAAATATTTGAAACAGTTTGATAAGGGTGTATGGCAAATAATTTTAATAAATAGAAATTTTCTCATCAAAAAAATCTTATATCTTCAGTAAAATTGATGCTGCTTTTGTTAATGCATTAAAGCAATTCTGATAATTTTGAAAATTTTTATTTAAACAATTTCATTCAATAATAACTAACAACGGTTCAGAAATATCATATATTCAAAACGATTCGTTTTGATTACAAAGTTTATTACAATGTTGCTGTTTACAATAATTTTACAGATATCAATATTGCTAAATTGGAGTTTTAGCAAATTTCTCACCAATTGGTTATTGGTTAAAAAATTGGTTAATAATACCATGATTGGTTAATAAAAACAATTAAAAAATGTGCGTCTTGAAATTAAGCTAAGCGATAAATGAAAATAAATAATTGTTAACAAATGAAATTTTCAAAACATTGCATACAACGATTTTGCTGCGTCGAAGCCCACACACTGCATTATTTGAAATCTGAACCATGCAGGTTTTTCCGTACCTTAATTCAACTAGGGGATCACTTTACCCTTTCGAAGTATCCTCATACCAGACGTAAAAAATAGGGACCCACGCGAGACCCTATATACCTTTTGTTTTCCATTTCTGCTTCATGTTGCCCGCATCTTCATTATTTTTCGAATCGATTAAAATACGAAACATAAAATCAAATGCTCACCTTCTTACGCATTAAAAATTGTAAATAATATGTTAATTTTGAAATCATATCCTCAAAAGTAGCACATCAGTGCTTTTCAATTAAACAGAAATTTCACAAAATAAAATCATTACAAACTCAACATGAATTTTTCATTCTTAACTTGAAGATATAGCAATAACATGAAAAAGAATGCCACTTTTCTGAATAGGCGCCTTCTCATCGATCAACTCCATCTTGTTCTTCCAGTGCATTTCTAAATCATAAAGAATTATTTTCAGATAATTGAAATAAAGAATAAACAAAAAAATTATCTGCATAATGGATGCTCATTCCGCTTTCCAGTGATTTCTCGTATTTGTTCAGTCAGCGCATATCGCTAACCTACAATTCATTCAAATGAAACTCACTGATTGACAGTAGCCTAATCATATTATTGCACAGCCACGTCAGCGAAGCAAACAAAGCGCCCTGCTACTGGTAACACTACGTTCTGAGGAAAGCTCATTTGCATAATTGAGAAACATCGTTCACGAAGCGTTATTCGATCAAGGCAAACTGCACTAGAACTGAACAGCAAATTATCTTTATGTTCAAAACATAATTGACATCTTGAAAAATTTAACTTACAATGATTATTAATGTGACATATTGGCACACTGAAGTAGTTACTTATAAACCAACCGTTTTGTTAGACATGAACTTTAATAAATTATGGGCCACTTTCAATTTGTGTTGGTGAATTTACACTCTTGATATCGAGTTTGAGACCCACTTTTAATTAATCTCAATATTATTAAATCAAATGTCACTTACAATAGTAGTTATCTTTTCATCGTTCAATAATATCTTCTTTTAATGCAATTTGAATTTTCATGAATTATTTTCATGAAATAAACATGAAACAACCATAAGAGAACTTATTTGATTCACGGATGCTCGCAGAATGCTCTATTGGAATGGCGAAATTTCAAAGATCGCGCATCGTTATCCTACAATTCATTGAAATGAAACTCACTGATTGAACTTAACCTAATGATCCTGTTACATAACACGTCAGCAACGCAAACAGGAAGCTGATTTGCTTAATTGAAAAAGAACCTTGACGTAGTTCTTGCTATTCAACCTTTCCTATGTTAATTAAAGCGAAAAGCTAAATTAACATTATATGCTGGATATATTCATTAAATGATATCATCATGTACACATTCATGATGATTCAACCGTATCTCAAAGACAGTTGAAACCAAGTATGATTAATAAAGTCAGTAATGTAAAATATTAAAGCATTTTACATATTTCTATCTCATTTATAGTAGATAGCAACATGTTGATACAATTTTAAAGTGATACCTTAGAAACAGTTCGTTACGTTAGATGTAAAATATTGAAATTTGAAGAAACTGAATCTCTGATTGCCATCACAGAGTGACACAATGCATATTCTAAACTATACTACCAATTAATTACAGAAGAATTAAAATAAATGCAACTTACTAAAATGAATGCCTTTGCAGCTTTCATGCAAATATTGTATTCACATCACATTTTCGAAATGCAGATGAATATAAATTTGAGGAAATAAAAAATAATAAATGAAAAGCAAAGACGTTTTAAATGTTATTCTATGATCTTCATCGCAGGAGAATCGTCGTCGCACTTTCACCGCACGCCGTAGGCCAGCAATCATCGAAACTAAAGCATACGTATAGAAATGGAATAAAAATTTGCATGCATTTTCTGCTAAACAGCTTTCACCGCATCAGCACGTTGAGCAAACAGCAATCTCTTTACAGCTATTTTTGCTCGACATATCCACGTTGGGGCCTCATATAGCAGACAAGCCCGCAACTATATCCATTAGGTTGCACACTTCTTACGAGTGCACAATCCAACGAATCAACCACTAGTGGAATACGAAAGTATAGACGTTTCCACTACCGTTTGTGATGAAATAATTTTTGCATTTATAATTAATGCAAATAATTATAATTATTTTCACTTGTTTTTAATGCATATAATATTATATATCTTTGAATATAGCATATTTAAAAGAGATATAATTATCAAAAAATGAATTTTACAATCAAGAGCATAATTGAAATTCGCACGCCTAATTAAAATAAGACGATCACATTTAATTATTCATTTATGATATTTGCTGTTCTGTATTGTCTATACGAGATGTTATGAAAAAGGCGTTAGTTGAAAAAACTCACATCTTCCATTTGCACCTCATGGCATTACATTGCTGACAAGCCCTCAAAAGCGTGAGACTTCATTTTAATTTTTTAGTCTTTATGAAAGTGAGCAATCCAGGAAATCAACCAACAACAGTAGAATACGAACAAGCGGATGTTTTCAGTGCCAATTAATATGAAATAATTCTTCTATTTATAATAACCCCCAGACATTATTATTATGATTATTATTATTGCCATTTATTTTTCATTTTGAATAATTTTTTTATTTATTTTGACAGTATTATTATTTTTTATTTTTTATTTTTGACAGTTATTTCAAAATTCAAAAATGACATTGACGTTTAAAATAAAGTGAAAATATAAACTAACTGACAAATACACGCCATAACAAAACCATTGTCTTAGTCAAAACCGGCCTCCGCATGTCTTAAGTTTCAATTTGAATATTCAAAAATGACCTACAAAAATAGAACTCATCTAAAAAAGTTTATCACCTAAATATATAAGCACACTGCTTTCTTGTGCTGAAAACAGAATTACGAAGACAAAAATTGTAACTTACCAAAATTCTTTGATGATAAAAAATTAAAAAAATAATACAATAAAATGATAATGAAGGTAAACAAACTTATTGTATGAAAACTTTGTGTAAGAATATGCATAGCTTTTCTAATGGCGTTTGGTAAAACACATACTCCTTCATTCTGGCAATAGAATGCTGTAGAACAAGCGGCTGGACAACTTGTATGTCAAACCCATGACATACAGGAGTGCAGAATCCAGCAAGACAACCTTCAGTGGAATACGAACATGCGGACGTTTCCACTGCCGGTTAGTATGAAATAATTATTCTACTTATAACAACTCCTGCACATTATGACTATTATTATTGTCATTTATTTTTTATTTTGTATCCATATTTTTGAATACAACACATTTTGAAGAGAAATGTTTATCAAAAAATCAATTTTATAATCGAAATGAAAAGAGAAAGTGGAAACTGATGATGATTTGAGCATTTCAAAGCTTCTAAAATGCTGCCAGCCAGTTTGAACAGCAGTTGTAACATCTGTAGAGGAAATGCCACACAACATATGCAAATTCAAAAACAGCAATGTAACAAAGTAGACGAGATATAGATAAAATAAGTGAAAACAGTGGATGATGAGTATTTTGGAATTTTCAACAAATCCGGACCGGAAATTATTTGGATTATTTCAATTTATGGACGATCCCTTTCACAGTACACTGAAGCAAAAAAACAATAAAGCTGAAAATCGTAAAGCGTCCGCTCTACTTCAGCATGAAAATTAAAATATATCATTGTATAATTCACATACGTAATTTTTTTTGCAATTTTCTGTATGAACTTTATCCGAAAAATTGTAAAAGAGTAGAGTGGCCGTTGACCGTCTCATCACTGTTAATGCAGCTCCTTTATTTCAGTTGAAGAGCGCTCAACGGCGTATGGGTTCGCCGATATTATCATCACCATCACGGGTGTTCGTATGACGAACTGGATACTGGATATACCCAAACCAACACATCAACCATCAGTGGAATACGAACATGCGGACGTCTCCACTGCCGATTTAAATAAAACATTTCTTCTATTTATAATTAATAGTAGACAAATTATCGCTGCCATTTAATCTTTTTTTTAAACCTATTTGTTTAAAATTTTATATTTTTATTTAAATAAATGCCAATTTGATCTATTACAATTCCTTTCTTTCATATTTTAAATTATTATTATTATCATAAAAAGCACAGTTTTGTTTTTGATAAAACCGTTTTATGAAAAAAGTGCGAAATGAATAATACTATAGTGTCAAAATTTTTGAAAACAATTAATACACGCATTGCTGACTAATGTATTGTCTTAAATTAAAAAAATTATACAAGGAAAATTTGCACAAAACAAAAATATTTTTGTCTCCATATTAGATCATACTTCGACTATATTTTATTGAAATGCTATTTCATAGTTTCTTAGCTCAGTTTAACTCTTCTATTTGCCCTCATTACACCAAATGTCATGAATAATATTAATTTGAAACAATTGAATTTCACTTAATTTATGCACTTTTTGAATATCAAAAGAATAATTCATATTTAATAATATTTGTTTCAGAAATTTTAAGTGACTTTGATTTTCAAAAAAATTGATGAAATATAATACGGTTAATCTAGTTATACGTGAAATGAATAAAAGGTGCTCGCTACCAAAGAAACGAGTTTTAAGCAACGCTGATTTGCATAGTATGCGCTAAACGTTCTGAGATACAACTCAACGCTGAATTAGATTTCCTATTGAATTATAAATTTTTATAGCACCTCAACTAAATATAAGATATAAAATATTCAACTTCTGCCAGAAGCTCATTTTTATAATTAAAGTATTTTACTTTTAATAGTAATTAGTTTGCAATATATTTATTTTCTTATAAAAAATTTTAATATCCTAACAAACTGCTGTTGAACATAAACATGAAATTTCACACAAAACAGATTTAATGCATAATTTAGTTATGTTAGATAATCATAAATTGAATATCTATTGTTGGTGCAATTCAAAAATAAAATGCAGCTTACGGAAATAGTCAATTTTCATTTTCCACCATTTTGAGATAATCTTTTGTGCAGTTTTTATAAAGTGATTGACCAATTGGAATTAAAACATTGATGCTTGTCCTGCTTTCCTTTGAATACGTCTTCAATTCTGCTGCCGTCGTAGACCATCAAATTTCAACTGAAGGTCACTAAGAAAACAGCAGAATTTAATTCTTATGTAAATTTCCATTTTGTACCTTCATTCAGTAGCACTGGCCAACGATTAGAGAAAATCAGTTATTCAAGCAACCTTTATATCTAGGAAATCTCTTTCGTATCCGTATGGCGAAACTTCTATCAGCACAATACCGTCAACATAGTTGATCATCAAATTATTATAAATACAATTTGCTGACTTGTATCATGCAAGTTTGCTTCCCTGGAGAAAATTACGGCTCTTATCCAGCATGGCGCTTGAAGTTTATCGTGTATAAATTGAACACAAATCAACCGCCAATGGAAGATTGCTTACTGCGGCCAATGAGCTTCTAGAAGCTTTGAGTTTGCAGCGTCATGGAATCTTTGGATTGGAATAAAACTGTACAAGAATAACAAATGCACCGGGAGTAAAATACGATTGCAATGGAAGTAATTGAACGTTTACGAAAACAGTAAAGACCGATATCATGAAATTCATGTAAATTTCGAAAAATGATATTCCAAGAAATTGACTCATTTTTGCGATATACATTGAATAAAGAAGTTTGAGTTTGTTTTTAAATGTTTTCAAATAATATTGAACTAACAATCTTTGGAAACATAAAACTTTTTGTGCTGAACACAATTCAATGCACTTGTTGTTTACATCTCTACAATAAAGTGCTATGCTGTGTATAATCTGCTTCGATTTTCAATGTCGCAATTATTACAATAATCGCCAAGGAAACCAAATCGACTAAAATTAATAATGTGATGTTCTAAAGATGTTTTTCCATTTCCTAGTTGAATCTTCTACTGTTGGCACATTGCCGATCATAATACACGGGAACTTTGTCCATACTAAAACATGAAGCTTGATTTTCAGTAATTGAAACGCTGTTGTGAATGTATTCATTCAGAATAGTCCCCTTTGTGCAGTATTTTGCAGTTTTGGGCATTCCATTTTTCCTTCATTTTCAGACCATTTCAATTAATTTGAAGAATGTTTCGCAACTGAATGGAATATGAATAATACGTTGATTTATTAATTTTTCATCGATCTATCCATTTATAACGAATCTCCAACACTATTGCTGTTAAACAATCATTAATATCTGATCGCAATAACGTATACATTGCACATCTTTGATTTTTTAAAAAAAAAGCAGTCATTTCGAACATTTTGTTGAAATGCACCGAAGCCAAATTGCTGCATTAATTCGCATCTCACTCATTCGTACAAGAAAGTTCGTGCACAGCTTAATTAAACCAAGGGCTAAAAAACACTTCAGGCTTGCGTAGTTATCGCTAGGCCAAATTTACGTAATGGGGATGCACAGTTTAGCACAGATACCTTTTGTAATTAGTTCTGCTTGGTGTCATCCGCATCTCAATTCTTCACATCTGCAATACTTGGGAAACATCAGATCAAATGCTCCAAAAGTATTCAATGTAAAAACATTCAAAGACAAAAATTCTTCTCAATCAGCATTTTTTATGTTGCTAAACAAAATTCTGAGCATTCGAGATTTATTGATAGTGAAAACGTTCAATCATCAATGCAACCGCACGGTGTCACTCTGATGAGCTTGAAAAGTATCATTCGACCACGAAGCAACAATTTCAGCACTGGAACTTAAATCCGAAAAGTTTATTTAAACGTTGAGCAGCATGAATCAATCTAAATTGAACACTGCATAAAATGTTCGAAAAGAAATAAAAATAAACAAAAGCAAAACAGCAAAACCATTATTAAAATTTACGCAAAACTTGCGTAAAAGTAGAAATTAGTGCAATAAAATGAAGCAATTGCTTCTTTATAAAAAAAGGATATCAATATTTCGCTTCGTCGAACGCTTTTCGCGCTTTTCTTAATTCTTCATTCATTGTCAACAAATCTTTCACTCTGCTGTATTTTTTAGGGTCGCGGCGAATCAAATACCAGATATCCTCTAATGTAATACGGCCAGTCTTTCGCACTTCCATTGATTTCAGTGTAAAACTTTTGATAAACTCCATAACAATGTCTTCAAGCAAATCAACAGTTTCTGCAAAAGGTTGCTTACTGTCGCCAAAACCATACAGCATACAGCGCAGCTCTTTGGTCAGATAGCGCTTCTTGGGTTCACCAGTTTCAGTAGACGATCCTGCCTCGGGAACGCTGCTCTCCACGCTTGGCTCGCTATCGTTCACACTACTGTCTTTCATTTCAGATTTCTAAAAAGCAATACTTTCCAGTCCTCCTAATAAGTACGAGCATTTTTCTAAAAGTGCCTAAAGTTGCAACCAATTAAAACACATCAGTATTTTCCTTTAATCAACTGAAATATCCGCTATTTATACAACAATTTTTACACTAAAGATCAACAACAAAAAAGGATAAATATAAACGAAACAAATCGAAAATAAATTTATTTCACCAATTCATCGAAAAAACAAGAAAGTGTAACAACACAGCAACGCAAAATGAGGAAAGAACGAAGAAATTCAACGAGCACAATACAATATGATCTTCTGGAAAAAATTTTCATTAAATATATTATGAAATAATATAATTACAAATATACTTTTTTAATAAAATATATTATAAAACTGGCCAAAAATAAGAATAATTTAATTCAACTATAACACCATCACCATATTACCTTTCTACCAGTGAATGCGGTAAGCAAGGATCAGTGCTATTTTTAAAACTAACAAATTTAACAAATAAAAAATTAAAACATTTAAACGGTGCTTGCGCACACGATAAAATATGCACTGAACGCACAATGAATGTAAAAATAACACATTCTAAAACAACAATTTTATAGTTCTACTTTATTACAGTATGAATAAAAATTCAAGTTAGTATATTGTGTTGAACAATTAATTAAAATAAATTTGACTGTGCGTAAAATAGTCAAAATGCATTATTTTAAGTTGAAAAATATTTTTTTAATTTTCTTATATAACGTATGTGTAATAAATTTCAAAGAAAATATTCCACTTTCCTACTGTAGCTGAACTCGCTCACTGAAAAATTGTGTAACTGTTTAATTTTTGCTAATGCATGTAAAATGATACGAATAAAAAAAATAATAATAAATTAATCAAGATAAAACTGCCACAATCTGTTCTAATGGAACTTATTATAATTATTGTTGTTTTTCTTCAATCGACAATGTTGTACACGTATTTTCGATTTGTTTTGGACTTCGGTTCGGCCGTTTGGCGAGGTGTCTGGCAAGAGACGCTCTTGAATTTCGAATGAACAGTTTGAACAGCAATATTTCTAGTGGAAGCCTTTTTGACGTACGACTGGAGCAAGAGATCCCGTTTACTTTTGCCCATCACTTTGAACAGAATACGACTCTGCAGTGGTTTCCCATCGCAGAGGTAGCGGAGTTCGTCCAGCATGTCGTCCCTTTCGCAAAAGGACAATTTGCTTGTTTCAGGATCTACTTGCCGCTTTCTGTACTCGTGTTCAATGTCGTTCATCAGCAATTGGAAAAGCAGATCAATTTTTTGCTGCACCACGCTGACGGTCATCGACACCAACGCAAGACCGAGCAGTACAAGAATTGAACACATCAACGTATAGCTTGGATACTTTGGCACAACATCGCCTTGAAATCAACAATTTCAACTAAGCCAACTGACAGTATGATTAATTAGCACCACTCACCAAGTCCTATTGTTGTGAAGCTGATGAAGAAAAAATAAAAGCTCGTGAAATAGTCCCACTCGTCTTCCCAGAGAAGAAACAACGCCGCTGATGTGCAAAGCCAGATAATTTGCAACAGAAGCGCAACACTGAGCGGAACTTCCGCCAGACAGTGGTCGGAACGGTGCAACACGGGCCTGTTGAATGCTAGCTTGAGCCAACGTAAAATGCAATGCAGCATTTTCAGAAGCATCGTTCCCAACTCTTCGAGAATGTAAAACAATAACGGAATGCCAAACAGACAGTAAATCATGGTGAATATTTTGCCCCCTGTTGTACGAGGCACAATGTCGCCATATCCTAAACAATTTAGTTTGTTGAATAGAATTCGTTTTGTTTTTATTAAATATATCACATGCAAATGAGTGCGCCTTAGTTCAAAGTAATTGTACAACTTTTCATCTCAAGTGCAAAAGTAGATTCGATATTCATTTATTTATTTATTCCGTATCATTCTAGTTTATTAAAAGATAAATTTGAAAACTTTTTATTGAGCACTTTAAACAACTTTAATTTTCGAAACAACCCAGTGAAAAAAAAGTTAAGCACAAAGGGTTGCAGATAATTTGATTTGCATTGTTTAGTCGAATAAATGAGCAAAAGCATTAATCGAATTATCACAAATCATGAATATTGTAAATTAAATTAGAAAATCAAAAAAGAAGGAGAAGAAGACTCACCAATAGTTGTATAGACGGTAACGGCGTAGTAGACCGAGGTCCAAAAGTTGAGCTCCAATTTCGGCGGTTTTGGCAGTTGAAATTCTGGACACGGTGCCGCTGCTTCCGGCACAAGCGCTTTGCTGTTGTACCAAATCCAAGTATCTCGGACTTGCTGCCAACGTTCGGTGTCGTTGACATCCTTGCCCAGAATACGCCACAGTTGCAAAGTCGCTTCTTTCTGATAATCGGCAGCCGTGTGAACGCGTGCTCGCAAAATATACGGTCTCGTAGAACGATTGACCAACTTCGGAATGGTTGGGCCGCCTTCGAGAATGTGAAACAAACATCCGCCCAACAGCGAATAGCCGACCAGAATTAAAAATGGAATCAGGTGCCATTTCACCGACCACACCAGCAGTGCGTCGATCAGACGAATGGCACGAGTGAAAATACATTTACGCAGTTGGACAGCCGCAGTGGAACAGTGCCCGAAATTTGGAAGCACCCACCGTCCGCATGCAAATCTGACACGTTCGGATCTGGATGTGAGCCAGCGAGAAAAAGCCGACGAGTGTTCTTCAAATATGCTTTTCGTTTCCATAATTTCATCGTTTGTATTTTTCACCCCTTTCTGTTCCTCTGCTCAACAACTCAGTAAGCATAAGTTGTGAACAACAATAAATTTCGCTTTCTCTAAGATTGAAGTAGTAGAAAACAATCAAAACATCAAAGAATATTTCAAAAATTCATCATAAAGTGTAATAATTACTAACGTTCGTTGATTTTTCATTTCACACCTAAACAGCATATTTCGCCGGGGCGTGAACTCGGCTAAAAGTTAGTGTCGAATGAACAACAACCAAATTGAAATATTCAAAGTGTAGCAATAGAAAATTTGTTAATTAACATTCTCCACAATTTCTCAACATCAAACGTATGTGCGCACACACACACACACCTCGCACTCTCTCGTTCGTCGAATCTATACAACTTTATGTGTGCTTTACCCATTTAACAACTATAATAATAATAAATAATAATGTTATTATTTATTATCATCATTACAGATAGGGCATACTTTTGCCATTTTTCACATTACGTTAATCAGCGAATGAAAGAAAAAGAAATTGAAAAACAAAAAGTAAAACTTCAATGTAAAGTGATAGGAAGAAATATTTCAAAATGAAATATTATTTCAAAATCAAAATAAACATCCGACCAATCGAAGCTGTTCTCAAAATTTAAAAAATGTTCAATCAGAAACCCGCCGAACTATTGAAAAAAAAAAGAAAAATTGTGAAAAAACAGTGAAATTTCAAATCAGTGCTATAAAATCAGTTATAAATCAATCTGACAGCAAATCAAAACATGAGAAAACAAAATTTATCAAAATTTCCAATATGGAAAATGTGATCATTTTTTGTCAACAGCAAGGGCAAAGATTGTTGATTTCAATTCGTATCCATCGCATCAAAAAACTGCATAGCACCAACGTTGTTGGAAACGAAGAAGTGAAAATTACATTGCTGAACGATTAATTTGAAAAATGAATTAATTTGGCCTTTTTGAATACCGACCGGTGACATCAGTTAGCACTGAAAGTGAAAAATAAAAATTTCTTTTCAACAACTGTTTGTTCACATTAGATTATTTATTTACAATTCATAGATGCAATAATTTGCATGTATGCAGACAAAAAACACTGTGGAAAATGATAATTTCACTTCTGATAAAGTGGACAATTTTCACACGCTTCACAATTGTGCAAAGCGTATTTTCCATTATCAAGTCAATTAGTTTTAATCAATCAATCATTCAATTAATTAAACCCCTTTACATGTATAGCAACATCTGGGAAAGTATTGGTTGAATTGATTCATCCAATTTTCATCATCATCATCATCATCATTATCAGCAGCAAACACACACAAACCCAAGCCGTATTTTGACTAAATAAACAACACATTAATTATAAAATTCACGCCCGTCAAAATGATGCATGCAACTTTACTTCTTTTATAACACACGAAAGAGACATCGCCGGCCGCGGCATTCATTTTTGATCACTTGATGCCGCCAAATTTTACGTTTGAAACAAATTGAGCAATCGGGATGCTTTGCAATCGGCACGAAGTTGAACAAAATTCATCAAAATCGACTTGTCAAAATTTTCCTCCAACACAAAAAAAAATATATAATTCAGTCGGCTTGAATAAAATGCTAATTAAAAAGCACAAAAATTAGAATAAAGAAAGAAGCTTACGAGTGTGTTGGACGAGCAGGCGGAGAGCAAATGGTCGGACGAGACGATCAAAAGATTGCACAAGGCGTGAAGCGTGACGAAAAGCTTCTTCGCTATTGGAATGTTCAATTCGGATACTACCTTGCGATATTCGCTAACATCGCACAGCAACAGCATCGCTCCTGGAACAGTAGAAAATTATAGATAAATTCAAAAAACAACTGGAAAATTAATTCACCTTGAGAATTGTATTGAAATTGATATATATGATCGACAATAACTCGATGAAAACGAACAACCAATTCGGTCAGGGTATTTTCAAGATTTGAACCATCCAAGCTTTCGTTCATAATTGCTATTTGCTGAGAAAGATATTTGCAAGCCATACTGCAAGCCTGTGTGTGGATCACAAAACGACAAAAATAAACCGATCAATTAAAATTGGATACCAAACACATACGTTGGAACAAAGGGGAATTTCTCCACCATTGTTGTCATCTTCTTCTGGCTTAAATTCTTGCTTTTTTTGTTCCGTAGTTAAAATAAATCGCACGTGACCAACTATGGTGGTTAACATTCTTCAAAATTTAAAATAAAATACAGTATAATTGAATATATGAGCAAAAAAAATAACACAACTTGTCAACTCCTTTGTCTAATTTTGCTTCAATCGTCTCCAAAAGACTTTTTGCATGCTCAAGGCAAGATGTACTCTGCGACGAATTTCTGAAAGTTAAGCTTTTAAGCACTAAAACAACAACAATAACAACAAATATACTAAAATTATAATTACTTCAACAATGCACTGACACTGTCGTCGATTTGCTTTTCTAAAAGATGAGAAATTGCTGCCGTCTGTCGTAGAATATTTAAAAAATCTTTTACACCCTGATTTTCATTTGACTGTATTGCTAAAATTGATGACTTAATTTGAAAGAAAAACAAACAAAAATTTCCTTCCTTTTACCATTAACAGCTAAATCAACAGCATATTCTAAATGTTCACGGCACAAATATTGCATGAGGATATCCAAAATTTGACGAACATTTTCACTCAAATCATTCGCTGATGACAGCTAAAAATGGAATCACATGAAAAAATCAAACCAAGCTAAAGGGAAAAAAACATCTCATAAAATCATAAGTTCAGCATTTATGACTAACCACACCACAACGATGAAAAGCTAATTTTGTTTCTTGTAAAATATTTATCGCCACTTCTTCAGACAACAGTGAATAATTTGTACGAGTGTCTTGCATCAGACGCGCTTGCAAATCGCGCTTCAAATCTTGAATTCTAAAAATTTAACAAACAAATTACACTGAGAACAATAAACCACAACAATATTTTTTTAATTTTTTCAATTTTATACCCTGAAAAGCCAGATTTTTTTACATGGCCATTCTTTTCGTAAAACTTCTGCAAGATGGACTTGCATTGATCATGCAAATAGTTTGTTTCAATTCTGAAAATTTATCCTCTGCTAACAGACGAAAACAAAATAAAGAACTCAATTTATACTTGATGTAATCGGGAAGATATTTGGAAAAAACAGTGTTCACTAGCATCAATATGAAATCTTTTTCTGGACAACATACCAACTCTGAAGTCATTTTATCCACTAGCTTGTTGTTTCTAAATAATAACAATAGTAATAATAACGATCAAATAATAAATAAATACATCTTTCACTTACTTTTGAAACAAATCATACAAACTGCTCAAATATAGTTCAGGATCTGAAGCATTTGAAAGCTTGGATCGAACGTATCCCTAAAGCAACAGATGATTTAATTGCGAAATATTACCAAACATTCTGTAATTGAAAAAATGATAATTATCATATAAAATTTAAAAAAAGTATATATTAATTAAAGTGAAGAGTCAAAACACAATTTTATCGAATGCCTCAATAACAATGCTATTGGCTTTTATGAAATAAACGCAAAATGCATGCAGACAGAATTATGATTCAAAAATATCATTTAAAATATTCAATTACAAAAAAACCGTTCATACCTGCAACTTTCCATGATAAATATTCAATACTAGCTTAGACATGACTTGTTGCGGATTTGGAAAAACATCGTTGATCACTGGATCATGCTTTTGCAACATGTTCCAAATATCAGTGAATATATCGCCTCCACGAAAAGATTGCTGCAATTTACAATAAATTTACAATTATTTTTTGCCTTATTTTCAGTCGTATAAATATAACTGTATAACTACTACATTATCTGAACTTAAACTAACTATTAAATTAACATTAAACTATTAAATGTAAGGAGATAATATTTATATTAATGCGAAATACTAAACATAAAAAAACATGAAAAGTAACGTTTACCCATTGGCACTGTTCAACATAGGCGTCAATAGCTTGCGAGTAACCCTGAAATAAATATATATATAAAACAGTTTATTAATAGTTTTCCAAAATATAATGTTTTATTACATTAAATTGAGATAACACATTCGCAATTTGCTTCATTTTCAGTTTAGCATTCGCATGATGATGACGAACAAATTCTTCGATGAGCATTTTCTCCAATTCATCATATTTGTATGCAATTCTAGTTTGCACAGCTTCATACCTGCATAAAATACGCTATCTGTGAGAAAAAAATAACCAAATAAAACAAGTTAACTTTTCTTTCGGTAGTTCCATAGCTATAATATGCAACTTGTAAATCACTTCACCAGCTTCAACGAGCTTTATAGAAAAAAAGTTGAAAATAAAATGAAATAAAAACCAAATGGAACAGTTACTTTATCCGGATCTGTGAATGTTTCAGACTCTAAAGGCTGATCAGATAAAAATTCGTTGAAGTGAACCATCAACTGATAAGCTTCAAATGCGCGGGCTCTTGGAGCAGTAACGCTCTGCAACTGATCGCCAAGATGAACAACTCGAGCTGCTACAGAATTCACTCTTTCGTTTAACGTTTTCAACTTGCCATCCGCAATCTGAAATATTTTTTTAAAAAATAGAGACTTTATTAGTAATATACTAGATATTCATCATGTATAAGAGAAATGGACCAGAAATGCGTATGTTTGTTACATTACATTCAAAGAAACTATATTCAAAATTTTCATTTAAAATGCCAATTCAATTTGATAAATATTCTTTATACAGTATGAAATAAATAAAAATGTAAATATACAAAAAACAAAAAAAAAATAAAGTTAATATTACTTCGTTTTCTGATACTAATTTCTCTAACGCTGCGCAGAATGTTTCTTCTTCCTCTCGACATTGATTTTCCAAATTTCGAATCTTTCCTTGACACTGATCAAACAGTATTTGCAAATTACTAATTTCTTCTTCAAGTGCTGCATTCAAAAACACGGCATCTATCTTATCGCCGCTACCTGGTCCAGTCAATCGCCAGGCCAAACGTTCCACATACTCTTCTGCGTTGAACGCATCCTTTAATATTAAAAAAATTCAAATTTAAAAATAGCAAACTAACAATCTTGCCTAAAACCGCTTACCGATTCTAAATCTTCTGCATAAGTTCTTAACATGACAATGCTCGGCTAAGTTCTTCAAAAAGGATTTAATTTTATTAAAATAACACTTAAATACTAAAACAGTTTTTACTAGCATATACAAATACTTGATACTAAATAAAAAATCAAAAAAATATGCAATAATATATACATTTTTCGTCTGAAAAATAAAATATGAAAATCAACTACCTGTAGCACAAACAGAAGTGAATTAAGTACAAAATACAGAAAAACCGTAAAAATTTCCATACACATATACTGTAATAAAATTAATTTACAGGTACAAATCAAAGGCAAACGCTGATTCATACCTCTACTTACTTTCTAGTTCAAGATCCATGAATAGATGTTGGTGAAAATTTTACTTTCATATTTTTATTTCGAGTATTTTGTATGTTAACTGATCTAACCATTTCATTTTTAAATAAAACGTGATTACGTGTTACTGGAAAGCATAGTTGTTATAGTATGTTTTTTTCTCATATTTTTCATGCATTTTTTACTGTTATTGATAATCTTTATCATATATAAACATCGTTTCCCAAGCAAATTCCCAAAATCAAAGTGACAATAAAAGTTAGCCAGAACAGACAGAGGACATTTCTGACCAACCAGTTCGAATCAAAATTTAAATAATCCAATTACTCAATTATCGGAAATGTTCTGTTTTACTCAAAAGAAAGTAAAAGTAAAGATTTAAAATAAAATGAATAATTATTATGAAAAAAAAGGAAAGTAATAAATAAATAGATAACAACAACTGTTGCTATTTGAAATTTAAATTGCTCACTGTTATCATTTAAAATGTGCTTTCATAGGAAAAAACTTGTCCCTATTTATTCATTTAATTTTTTTTATTAGTTATTGATTTATGGGTGTAATTTTTAGCAACAGCATCCACGCTTTTTTTGATGATAAATTTCCATTTTGCATAGTTTAAAATCGGTGAAAAATGAAATTTTCAAAGAAGCTTGCACTTTTGAAAAATTGTGCAAGTTGTGCAAAATTGAATCATCAATTACATCCCCCTCTGACGGGGAAAAATTTTGCTCTGAAATTATTATTCTATTCGAAACGGAAAAAGTGTCAACTGACGAAGTCAGGAACTTCTTTTTCTTCAAGCACCAACGAGCTGCACAAACAACTTCCTGTTGCAATCGAAGCATAACTCGGAAAGTTGTATTAAAATTAATTTCATAAAAATCCATATTTACTTTTTATTAAAAAAAAATAATTCTTTAATATTTGTTTAAACGTGATATTTGTTGGTTGGTTCATCTGTTGACTGATATTTGACAATGTTTTGTCTATTACGTAATGTTTGCCATTGCAGTGAAAAGTGTCGAGAGAATATTTTTTTTCTCGTGAAATGAAAGTGAACAAAGGTTATTTATTCTGATCATACTTATTCTCTCGTTTGAAAATTGAATAAAAATGCCAAAATTTTATTATATAAATAATAGAATCGCATAAAATTTCAAATTAACCGAAATATCGATTAAAAATAGAAAATTATTTTCAATAATAATAATAATAATATGCTTGTTATAAAAAGAATAAAAAATATTTGAAAAATTAAGAAATTAAAGTATTTATTATATTTTAAAAGAGGTAATGATGATGATTGTTGTGATGCTTTTTCAAAGCAAAATTATTTATTTTCCAAGGAAGTAATTTGAATAATTAATGGTTGAAAGGAAAGGGCCAATTAAAAGAAAGAATGAAAAGCGGCTAAAGTAGAGAGAAACAAAAGCAATATGGCAGGCAGCAAGTGGGAAAAGCAGCTAATAATAAAATATGGGGGGTATTTTTGAACAACAATCCGGCAGTTGCATGCTGTCGTATGAAAAAGATGAAGAGCTGAAACAGTGGTTCCATTGGAGAATAGACACGAAATGGGAAAAAAGAAACAAATTTCAAAAGCATCGGTGCAAGCAAAATTGAAGCCAAAGTTGCATCACCGGCAAGATGAACAAAAAGCCCCTTGTCAAGCTTGAAGTTGAACATAAGCGAGCGGCTGTCGAAGATGAAAAGCTCGAACAAGCTACACAACGTGGGCGCTGTGCTATAATGGAGGAGAAATAATGCTGACGAGAAAAACAGAAGAAGCAGAAAAGCGAAGACGAAATGCGGCCGAAATGCGATCAGGGGTAACGCCGGCGGCTGGTCCAACGGCATCGGCGTTCCAGGGTCACTCGATATGACCTAACCTGTGGCCAGTTTCCATTTCGACCTTTACGAACTGAACAACTGCTGTTGTTTTTGGCCCCAAATTCGACAGCCCTGATATTGCCATTCTTTATCTCTTCTCTCCTCATTAAGTCAATTTTCTTTCTGTTCATCTGCTCGGCTTGATCGACATCACCTCTCTGCTTCTTCTCTCTTCATTTATCTCTCCATCAATCTTCTCCATCTCCATCTTCTTTCTCTCCTTTGTGCTTTTTTCATCTTCGGTCGCGTTTCCCAATTTTTCAAAATTCATATCTGTTTTTTTTGCTGTAATAAATTAAATTGTGATTTTGTTTGCTTTAGACGCCGAAACTTCTTATCTACACCAGCAAACCAATTTTGTTACAGTCGTCGCGGCAAAAAGTCGATTGATCATTTTCAACTTTACAAAAATAGTGCTTTTTTCCCAAGCTTTCGATTCCAACTGATGCTTTTCGTTTGCTATTGCTTCTGTGCAATATTATTTGCACAGGTTGGGGCGGTGCCCAAGCAGAACTTTTATCCGTTCGGTCGACACCACGGTGATCATTTGTTGCCGCCCAACGACGACCAGAGCAGCGACGAGTTCCAACTGCTCGATTCGATTCATTTCTATGGAAAAGCATACAGAAGTGTTTATATCAACGAGAATGGCATGATCTCGTTCGACACCGACTTCAACAGTTACAGAACTGGAGAGTTGATTGATTTTGGACATCCGTTGATTGCCATTTTCTACGCCGACGTCGACATCAGCGGTCCACACGGTGGTCACGTATTCTACAGGTAAGTGAATCATCAAAAATTATGAATAAAAAAATTTTTTTCTTATCTTCTTGTTTAAATTATTCTTATCAAATTTTAAGAACTAGCCAAGATCCGGAACTGTTGAAGACCAGCTCTGATTTGATTCGAAACAAATTTCACTGGGATGCAAGTGATTACGAAGCCAAATCGTTGCTAATTGTCACTTGGGATAGAGTTGGCAGTTATCAGCGACACAATGATCGGGTAAGCAGAGATGTTTATTTGCTTCTTTTTGAAAGGAAAACTAAAATTTATGATCAATTAATCAACAACAAATTTCACGCATTTTAAATTGAAACTATGCAGTCAATATTATATACTTTATTATCAAAAATGAAACAGCGTTTGAAATACAATCATCTTGGAACTTTAAAAAAATGCATATCTTTTAAAATTTAATTTTTTCACTTACAGTTTATTGTATTGTATATTGTTGTTTCAACTAAATTGTTTCCATTTACTGCCGTTCAGTAGAAGTAGCGTGTAGCTTTGTTTTCACTTTAAAACTCTCTATGCTGCTTTTGGAAAAACAAAACTCCAATTTAAATTGAAAAATTATGAATTTGATCAGCTCAGGATTTTTAATCAATCAGAAATTTATGATGATAACTTTTAAAAATACGCGTAAAATTGTCTCAAAATGATCTTATTTTTATCTCCTGCAAAAAAGAAAAATACAAAGATCAAAAAATATAACAAATCACATTAGATCACACAATCTGAAGTGCTCGAAAATTTATGATAGCTCAATTTGATCGTTTCAAGTTATCAAAAATGATTAATCTTTTTTTTGTTTTGTTCTGTTCAGGTCAATTCATTTCAACTGGTCATTAGTAGCAATGAAACGACAAGCTATGCGCAGTTTTTGTATGCCGATGATGAAATTCAGTGGATCAAATCAACCGATAAACATCCCCATGGAGGCAATCAAATTGCACGAGCTGTATTTGTCGCTGCAGAGGATAAAATTTACGCCTTGCCAGAATCATATTCTAAAAGGATGTTCGACATAAACAAGTATTGGATTTTTTAAGAGAAAAAAATTCTTTTTAAGAGACTATCCTTTAGGGAAACCAACGTCGCTTTGCCAGGAGTATTTCTGTACCGCATTTCTGAATCTACAATTGTCAATCCTCAAGAAGATGATGAGGAAGCTGACGACTATTATCCATACGATCCGTCTGAATACGAAGACGGTGAACCTCTTGAATATACGGAAAATAATGAAGAACAAAAACTTGGTAACAGACAATAATTAACGAAGAATTTTTTGAGAGGAGGAAAATTATAATCCATTTAGAAGAAGAAAGCGATGAGATGGAACAAGCTGGATTAATGTGCCCTGATAATTTTCATGGAGATTCTTGTCCTGAAAATTGTCACCTTATCCAAGAAAAATATTGTCAACGGTGTCATTGTCCTCAAGGTAAAAACTCTTTCCTTTTCATTTATTCTACTTATCGGAAGTTTCAAACATTTTCAGACGTGGAAGATCACACTTCAACCCCACCTACAGGCAGTAGGGACAGTTATGGAAAATCTGTTGACCACTGCCTTTATGTTGGTCCGCATGCTTGCCATGCAAACGCTGAATGCGTCAATTACCAAGATGGCTTTTGTTGCCGATGTAAACTCGGCTTTATAGGAAACGGGGTGGACTGTTTATCCGAAAGTAAGCAGCATATTCAACAAGTTCATGAAAATGAATATTATTCAACATAATAATAATATATCCGTTTAAACAAGAACAAACAAAGAAAAAACTTACTACTGTAAAATTGTAGATGAAGCCCAACGAATCAGCGGTCGTGTTTCTGGTCGTCTGAATGACGTGGACATTGTCGATTCAGAACTGCACACCTACGCAGTTTTGGAAGACGGTCGTACCTACACAGCTATTTCAAGAATACCGGAAAAAATCGGTTCTTCAATGTTATTTTTAAATACACTCGGTTCGATCATGGGCTGGCTGTTCTCGAAACCAACAAACCAATCTGTTGAAAATGGATTCACAATGACTGGTAAGATGAAAAAGCACATTTAATTATTAATAATTTAAAAAATATTATCGATAATCAATAAATAAATACTTCGTTCAGGAGGAAGATTGAACAGAACAGTAACAGTTCACGTCGCTGACCAGCATACTGTAACTATACAGCAAGATTTTTCTGGCCAAGACAATCACGGATACTTGAAGACGAACGTTTTCATCGCTGGCACTGTTCCTCATCTGCCACCAAGTACAACAGTTGATTTTGGAGAACATTACGAAGAATTCAACCGAGTCGAACCAGGCAAGACTGACTGATATTACAATTTCAACATTTGACATTTTTTTTTCAAGACAACAGTATTTTTCAGGAGTAGTGAAATCATATTCAAATTTATTAGTTACGGCTGGAAATGAGCGCTATTCAGTGATTGTTGATCAGACAATCCGATTCGATCAGTCTTGTCCATTTCTGCATGTTCAGACTGGCAGTCGATCATTGTTGAAACAGGATCGCAGCTATGTGGTATACGAAACAGCCGAACAAATGGTTCGCTATGCTGCTGGCAATTCACTCGAACCACCCGGCTGTAATATTAATAAATAAACAAGTAAAATTTTTATCTTCCTGTTTCAAATTTCCTTTTTACAGATCAACGTGAAAATCCATGCCAAGAAGGTGCTCATGATTGTACAGGACCTCATGTTGTATGCGTACCGGAAAATCAAAGATACAGATGTGCTTGTGAAGATGGCTATCAAATGCAATATGGCAGAGAAAACAGTCTTGTTTGCATTGGTGAAAATGATTTAAAATCCAGAACATCCTGTTTTATGAAAAGAAAATTATTTTTAAATTAAGATTTGGATGAGTGCAGTCATGGAATGCATCGATGTGATATAAATGCCAACTGCATAAACATGGAAGGTGGATATTCTTGTCAGTGTCTACCAGGATTTTATGGAGATGGATATCAGTGTTCAGGTAAAAAAATACTGCTTCGAATAGCTTTTCCAAATCGCTTTCTGCCAGAGCTTTGCTAATCAATCGTTTGGGAAAAGTGACAGGTTTTATTAATAGTGTAAAAGGATTTTTTCACTTGTTCTTCATAAAATTAATAATGAAATAATTTTCACCATTTCATCTTCGAACTTCTTAAACGTCTTAATTCAATATTGAACAATTGCACTGATATGTCACAAAATTCCAACGCTTGCTTGGCCAGTATGCTTTAGCCGATGTAGAGCTTGTGCTTTCGCTGTAGAACAACTGATTTGCGGCATGAAAATTTGCAATACAAACGCGGATTGTTTGTTGGACCATGCAACTCGCTTACCTCGTTGCGTCTGCCGACCTGGCTTCGTAGGTGATGGTGTGTCGTGTACTTTGATCGGTAAAGAAATGATGACCGTCGATCTCCGACTGCCGGGTAAAATATGCTTTCAGCTGTGATGGATAAAAAATTTTCCCAATTCTCTTCCCTCGCTAATCCACCACCCCTCCGCTTTTTTTTGAGCATTAGGCTTTCGCTTGGCGGTCTTTGCTGTGCTTGCAACGCTGACATACACTTTGACATCATCCGTTTGTTTGTTTGTTTTTTTTGCTCCTTTACAGGCCAACAACCATCATCTGATCCTTGCGATCAAGTGCGCTGTCATGATCAGGCAGAATGTACAGTAGACGAAAACCACGTGGCTAGATGCTATTGCAAATCTGGCTATCAAGGCGATGGTTACAGTTGTGAAATTGTATCCTACGAAACAGGAAGTCGAGATAACGACTGTGAGAAATTGCAGTGTGGAACAAATGCTCAGTGCAGCTTGGATCAAAATGGAATTGCACGCTGTTTTTGCATACACGGATTTGAAGGAGACGGTTATTATTGCAAGCCAATCACTTGCGAACGAATTCAGTGCAGTGCTGACGCAGAATGTCATTACACTACAAATGGTGTAGCTCAGTGTGTTTGTAAAGACGGCTATGAAGGTGATGGATTTCACTGTCAGCGTAAATTACAAACAACGGAAACATATCCCAAAGAATGTTTGCAGTTCATCTGCGGCAAGAATGCAGAATGTCGACTTAATCATCAAGGGAATCCTGGTTGTTACTGTAAAGAAGGTTTTGAAAGAGATGGTGTACACTGCAGGCAAGCTGGTTTGGACAGCACGACACCCACATTTTCTTGTGAAAATATTCGCTGCGGTGAAAACGCCCAGTGTTACCGCGACTACACTGGCGTCGCCAATTGTTATTGCAACCGTGGTTACGAAGGAGACGGGTATCAGTGTCGACCTGTAGAAGCAGAACAGCGTGATCAGTGTGACCAAATCAACTGTGGACCGAATGCCTTTTGCAAAATTGATCGTGCCACTTCAGAGCCTACTTGTCATTGTGAATCTGGATATCAGCGGGATGGAGATATTTGCAAGCTTGTTGATGACCGCCAAGAGCAGCCTGGTATTAAGTTGAAAAAAAATGCTCCGTGAAAAAATGACATTTGAAAAGCAAAGGGAATGAAGGTTTTTTGTTGAATTTACTGGGATCTGATTTTTAGGCAATCTGTGCCGTTCGCATCAGGACTGCAGTGAACACGGCCATTGCACGTATAACGATGCAATAGAAGCATACCAGTGCCAGTGTAGACCACCATATTCTGGTGACGGTATTCACTGCTTTTTAGAAGCTGGTAAAATTTTTGTGAATTATTCCTCCTATTTTTGAACATCTGTAACAATCATAGAAACTTGCGAACATGCAAGAAATTGCCATCCAGATGCGGACTGTGTTTTTGAGCAGCATGAAACTGGTGGAGGCTATCGATGCCGATGCCGCAAAGGTTTCAGCGGAAATGGATATCAGTGCCAACCGTTGGAAAGTGTTGGTCGGGAATTGCTCTTCAACATATTAAAATATTTCTATTCTTACTTTACATCTTTCAGCTGCTGCAGAAATCCAGTGCAATGTCTTAAACACGTGCCATCCAAACGCTCAGTGCGTATTCGATTCAAATTCCAGGCGGTACGTCTGTCAATGTCAGCAAGGCTTCACAGGAGATGGCTACAATTGTCAAGAAACGTCTCGATCTGAAGAAAAAGGTAATAAGCTTTTCCAAATGATAAAAGAAGACAAATTCGAGCAATCTTCATTAAAACAGAAAAGAATCCACTTGACATTTATTCAATGACATTTTTTATTCGTTTATAGCCATGCACCCTTGCCAAAGTGCTGACGACTGCCATGTTAATGCGCACTGTGTAAATGTTCCCAGTTCACCTGATCAATACTTATGCGAATGCTTACCGGGATTCAGAGGTGATGGGTTGAATATCTGCGAACCGGCCGGTAATACATTTCTATTTTTTTTTCAAGTTGAATGCCTAGAGAAAAATAGACAAATTAAATCACTTCAATCATATTTGTTTTCGTAGACGAATGCAATCCCGGAGCACAACCAACAGGTTGCGCTGAACAAGCAGCTTGCTTGTACGACAACAACGAACAAGCTTACAAATGTCGCTGCTTGCAAGGGTATGCAGGTGATGGTAAAACTTGCACAATAGAACGAAGTAAAAATTCAAATACAGCGCTTCATGCTTACCACTTTTCATGACAATTGCACAATTGCAGCACAAGACTGTTCATTTGATCCATCACTTTGCCATCGTGATGCTGAATGTTTGTTTGAACACGAACGGTCAATGCACATATGCCAATGTCGACCAGGTTTTCTAGGAGATGGTTATTATTCCTGTCAATTACAAAGCAGTAAGCAAAAAAAATACATTTTATCAGAAAAAACCCTTAATTTATTATCAAACTGATTTCTAATTTGCTTAGGTGAATCTTGCGTCGTGCAAAATTTGTGCGATCCTCAAGCTCGATGCGTACCAAACGAACGAGGTACTGATTTCCACTGCGTATGTAATGCAGGTTACGAAGGCGACGGATTTACCTGCAATCGAATCACCGGTACAGCATTTTTACATCGCATAAAATGATTATTTTAATAATTTTCTTCTTGTTCACGAAGACTGTTCGCGTGATACTAATATCTGCGACGAGAATGCGGTTTGCGTTTCGGAAAATCTTCGCCATGTATGCCGATGCAAGCCAGGTTACCATGGCAGTGGCTTCATTTGTAGCTGTGAGTTTTATGGCCAAACATTTGAAGCTGTACAGAAGGAAAAAATTTTTCATTTTGAAATAATTTTCAGCCGATTCCAGAGTACGAGGAAGAGCTTTGGTATTTTCCCAAGGCATGTCTTTAGTGCAACGCGGCCTCTTACCGGATGATTATGGCAAACAGTTGATAGTTGTACCTTTCCAAATTGCAGTTGGCGTCGACTACGACTGCCAGGACGATAAAATCTATTGGACAGATGTTAGTGGCCACAGCGTACATTCATCTAATTTAGATGGTTCTAATGTAACAACATTATTCGACACTGGTATTATTCTTCGGAATGTAGAAAGAATGAATGAAATATGTTTTAATGAATTTCTTTTTTTTTTTCTTTTCTCTTTATTTTAAATAGATATCGTTTCTCCAGAAGGCATCGTAATAGATTCATTAAATCGCAACCTCTATTACACTGATTCCATTCGAGATGAAATTGTTGTTTCCTCTTTGAGAGGAAATCACAGGGTAGCTATCATTAAAGATGGCTTGGTTAATCCTCGCGCACTAGCTCTGGATCCTATAGACAGGTAACAAAAAAATTAATTATAAAAAATATTTTTCTACTTTTTTTCTTGATTTTCTTCAAATTCAACAAATTCTTTTCTGTAGAAAGTTGTACTACTCAGATTGGCATCGTGAAAAGCCGGTAATTGGTCGATTAAATTTGGATGGAACTGCACGTGAATTATTCGTCACTTCAAACATTGCCCTTCCAAATGGTCTTGTTGTTCTGAACAGACGGCGAGAGTTGTGCTGGGCTGATGCAGGTATTTTTTTTTCAAAATATTGCTATTGTTGTGTTAAGTTATAAAAATTTACATCCACAGGTACTCAGCGACTAGAATGCATTGGCCTGAACGGTGGTGGAAGGCACGTCATCTTTGCACCACTAGGATATCCATTTGGATTGACGGCACATAATGAAGAAACTTTCTACTGGACTGACTGGGAAGAGTATGTTCTTCTTCTGTAATTCTTTTACACTAAAATCATACAATGGGTTAATTTTTCTTTTCAGTAAACGCATACATTCTGTGAACATTTATGGACAAGATCATCATTCTATGGAAGCAGCTGTAGGTGCAAGTGGTAAACTGTACGGAATAGTGGCTATACCTACCCAATGTTTTCCAGGTTAGTTTACTAAAAAAACATATATTTATGTATAAATTGCAATATTTGATTGTACATGCAGGAGAATCACCTTGTATGTTCAATAATGGTGGCTGTCGTTATGTATGCACACCGGATCATCGGGGTGCTCGACGCTGTCTATGTCCAAACGATGTATCGGAAGTAGAATGTAATCAAGTTTTCAGATAAAGATTTGGCCAAACAGTGTAAAAGATTCCAACATTTAATTCTGCCCATTTGAATAATTTTTCTTTCATATCCAACATGCAGATATGATTTTTATTACTGACAAAATATCAGGCCATTTTCATAATGCTACATCGACTGTAGTTTCTCATTTAAAAAGAATAAATTACATTTCCTTTTTTCAAAAAAAAGATTACAACAAAATAACTTAAACATGCATAATACATAATCCCTGAAAAATGCAAGTTTGCATAATTTACATAATATAAAAAATGACTAATAACAAATTCATTTTTATTTAAATAAATACAAAAAATGAAACAACATTCTCATATCTTACTGATGAGTTACCGGGTGGTGAGCTCATTCAATGTATTTGTCACATTCATTGCTGCACTTTCAAGCAAAGAACACGTTGTATGAATGCCTTGGAGTAACGTCGCGTTGGACTGCATTGCGAAATCTTGAAATGTTTTATTACTGAACGAATCCACTTCTTCAGATGTCAAAATTCGACCGTCCACTACACATGCTTTAAAAAGAAAAAAAACAATCGCGACAGTAAGCATTTTTTTAAATATCACCCAACTACTCTTTTTACCCAACAATTTTAACCATTGAACTGATTTCAATTCTTCTGTTAGATTAACCAACTTTTCTGGATGATCAGAAAGTAAAATTTGATTTTTCGAACAAAACAACGGTGCCAAATTGGCTAATGACGTGCCTTTGATTATATGCTGCATCACGCGGTTGTTGTAAACTTTTGTTTGAAAACCATTATGTGAAAGTCTTCAAATAGCCATTAGAAATGTACAAATAATAAAACAGTAGTACCTCATGCAATCAATATGAACACGCCTTCCTTTAGCCGGAAAAACATGACAAATAGCTAACAACCGAGCACGCCGAAGTTTCTGCCGTATACAATTCGCCAGTGCAGCTTCAATAGGCGATAACTGCAAATATTACGTGAAATCAAAGAAATGTGGTGAAATCATGCATTTAAAACTGAAAAAAATTCCGAACAAAATTAATCAACAATTAAATTAGCAAAAAAAGTAAAATTCTTGTAAAAATTTACAAATTTGATAATCATGATAAAAATTGGAAATACCCACCCATAAATCAAACTGCTGAAAACAGATAATAGGACATACTGAATTGGCATATTTAAAATAACAAGTGACGAAAAAAATCATTCGCGGCGGGATACATTACACAAAATTTTAATTACCTTCTGCAAATTTTCCTGCCGTTGTTTCTCGTATTCTGGCAGCTTACACTGTTTACGCTTGGCCAAAAGTACAAGCGGATCTTCGGTAACAGGCTTCGCTACTTCATCAAAAATTCGACGAACAAAATGTCTAGGCGACGGCTTCGTAACTTTTACACCATAATTTGACGTCGTCGCATGAAAACAACGTACCAGAACTTGGAAAAAAATTAGAAAAAATCAAGAAATAGAAATGGTTGATTTTAACATACAAACCAAATTAATCATAAATGCACCCATAATGTTCATATTACATAAATATTTTAGATTCATTAATATTTATCGCTCAGATGCTCCAAATATGATAAATAAAGCAATAGTGTTTCTTCACAATAACAGTTGCTATAATTAAAGTAACTACTGAATTAACAAAAGCTGTTAAAGCAGTTTAGTAATCTGAAACATAACTAGAAAAGCTGGTGCTGCGGTTCATTCCTAATGCATTTAAATCAAAATGTTCAGATTTAAGACAAACAGAAATTAGAGGCATGTTAAATTACTGCCTGCCAGCAAGTAAAACCTACATTTGCATTTACAACAAATTGCAAAATGTAATAATTATATGTTTTATTACTGATGTGCAAATTCAATCAAACAAATATCATTATTTCAAAATAATTTACGATTTTTCAATAAAATATATCTGCTCTCTGTTTCAAAATTCTCTTGGTAAATGTTTGCTCAAATTAGTTAAACAAAACACTTAAGACAAACTTAAGACACTTAAGACTTAACGTTCTACTACCCACAAAAATAGAACTTTATAAAATATTTACCTCTAAAACATAAATTATACATTTCCCGAAATTTATAGATAATAGCGTAATACAGTATAAAATAAAGCAAGTTGAATTATAATTTGTATGTTTCATATTTATCATCATATGGCAACAAAAAATAATTATATAAAAAAACTAATTATAAATTATAACTATAAGGAATTATAAATATAACTAAAAAAATGTTTAATCAAATTTTAAACTAAGTTGCATATTACCTAATTTTTTGTATACTGTAGCCTATAATTAGAATTATGCCATATTTCCATGTAAGATTGAAAGTTACTGGAATAAAAATTGCATTGCTTTAAAACAATTCCAATAAAGTAATTTTCAAAATTTTATAAATTTGAAATAAAAAAAGAAGAAAATTCAAAATTGCGTGCTTTGTCTGAAAAATTGAAAATGACTTATTTAAACCGTAATTTACACTGATATGCAACTTTACTGGTAATTCTTTTTAAATCAAGAAAACATTGCACAACATGGCACTTGATGCAAAAACTTACTATTAAATAAATTTTATAGTCTTTTTTCAAAGTCTGATTAAGATATTTTGTTCGTCAACCTGTTTGTCAATAGTGTAAGTTTCATTTTAAAGTACTTGATTTATTAGAAGTACCGTAACAAAGGCAAGAACTGTTTTTGACTTGGTATTACTATATGGAGTGTAGATATGACACTAAATACTTTTATCCCGGTGCCATTTGTAGTATAAAATTGGAAAATTTTATGTACGTACTGTGTGATTTCTATATATTTACATTCATATTTAATAATTTGTTTTTGTTCTTCAGATATTCTATATTGCTTTATATCACCACTGTTTAACATTTGAGAAATATCACTAGTAACAACCATATAATTTTAGGATACACGATAATTTTTTAATGCATCCAGGTCCAGATTTGAATATGGTTTTTGCTCCCAATGGAACAGGTATTGTTTTTTGCATTTGTTTCTAGTTTGAATTTTTAAATTGTAGGCAAAAGTGCAATTCTTTGCGCTGTATGTTTGGTCTTCGGCGGTACTCCAAAAATTATTGGTCGTTCGGCAAAGGTTGAAGATTACATTAAATGGAATAGAAATGAAGCTCGTATACATGTTGAAATGTGAGTGATTGTTTTTCATGTTGTCGGATTGAAACATTCTTTGAAATGTTCAGAGCATCCGAATTGAAAAAGAGAGAAAAATTCTCACTGATTATTAAAAAGCAGGGCAGAGCTCAATATTATGTGGATGGTGTCGCTTCAACGAGAAAATCTGTATGCCTGTTTTGTGATTTTTTTTGAATCTTGAATATATTTCAATTTGATGAAAGTAATATTTTCATAGGTTCGTTGTATTGCCCAAAAATATCAGATTCAAGTAAATAACATTTGTCAGTTTCTTGCTCAAGATCGGGTTGTTGAATTTTCCAAACAGTCGCCTCTTGATTTGCTCAAAAATACAGTTTTTACGGTATGTATTTTACTTGCGGAAATACCAACTGAATGCAAAATTTAGGTTGGGCAATGTGACTTGAAAGAAAAATACGACACCATGCATATGTTTAAGCAAAATGTTGTAGAAGCTGAATATGCAAAGCAGTGTCATTCAGAGAAACAAAAAGAACTACGAGCTCGTATACGTAGTTTAGAACCAGCGATGCAAGCTTACAGGTATCAGCAGAGGAAGAAAGAAGAGCTACGCAGGCTTAGAACGAAATTATCATATCTAGTAAGAAAGTTATTTTATTCATTGCCATTTCATGCTCATGACTTTATGAGTGATATTATTTTAATAATTGCGAAATAAATACATTTTTCCAAGCAATTGAATGAAAAGATTTTCTTAATAGCAGAATATTTTATTCTGTAGAAATTGAATATTTGTAATGCATTGTCTTTTTTAAATACATATTTGAATGAAAAATATTTTAAATATCACAAATTGATGTGTGAAATGTTAATTAAATTGCTATTAATGAATAGCAGTGGTGGCCGAGTGGTTAAGGCGATTGACTAGAAATCAATTGGGCTCTGCCCGCACAGGTTCGAATCCTGTCCACTGCGTGTACTTATATTCTTTTTCTTTAATCTGATTTAGCATTATGAACAAGCAAGAATTCAATATTGCGACGTTGATAAAGAGTACATGGATCTGAAACAGTCGTTGAAGCAACTGAGCGAGCAGTATTCATCAGTTTTCATGAAATTGAATACACTGGAAAATAATATTCACCGTTTGCAAAATTTATTTCAGAAAAATGTATAAACTGTTTATTTGCTTTATTATAATTTTGTCTGATATTATTATTTGTTTGTTTTATTTTCAGAAGGGAGTTTTACGTTCTAAAATTAGACGAATAAGGAACAGTCAACTATCCGGCTCGGATGTTAAGCATAAGGTAGGTGATTGGCGTGATTGCTGCAATGGAAGTGTGATATATGACTGTCTTAATTTGTATTTTTAAGCTTCGGAAAGCTGTTCACGAGTGGAAAACCACCACAGAGCATATAAATAATTTTGACAAGATTAAACAGTCACTTTGTGATTCCATCAAAGAGCATAAGGAGATGGTGGAGACCAAAGAAAAGCGAATGCCCAAGCTGATGGTGAGCATTATTGTTGAATATTGTCTTTGATTGCTTTTTACACTGTTGTTGTTGTTGTTGTTGTTTTGAGGACGACAGGAAAGAAATCCAAGTGAATATTGACAATTTGAAGCCAATTTTGCAGAACGTTGAAGCAGTCGTACGGGCGCGTTTTTCGGAATTTACAACAGTGAAACGGCAAGCTGAGGGTAAGCATTATTGTGGATTAACTTGTCTTTGTTTTGTTTATTTATTATTTATTTTGCATTCTGTTGTATTCATATGGTATTATGGACATTTTGAATTACTTCCAGTCATATTTTTATTGTAATGCAATATTTTTGAGATTTTACTTTTAGTTGCCAAAGATCAGTTGCTGCTAGTGAAGCATATAGCTACTGAAAGATTAAATTTACTGGGAAAAGTGAGGCCAAGATATCGTGAAGCTTATTTGTGGTTGTGTCGAAACAGATCATCATTGAAAGGCAACTTTTACTTGCCATTTTTAACTGTAAGTCGTTTATGTTTTCATCTCATATATGTATTTATTTATTTTCAATTTTAGTTTTGCATTAACATTTTTGCATTTTTTAAGGTTAATGTTGCCAGTATTGACCATGGATTGTTTATTGAAAATACAATGTCATTTCGGGATTTGACGACCTTTTTATTCGACCTACCATCAGATTTAAGAATTTTTATAGCATACACTATAAGAGCAGATATTAAAGTCAGTACTGGCATTGCACCGGCAAAGTATGCTGGAAGAATTGTGCAAATGGACGACAGTTTAAGGTATATTTTTTTCCTAAGTGGACAGCTATTAGAAAATAATGAGAAACAAATCAAATTTATTCCACTTTATAGAATTGGATGATAGAAAATTATATATGCCTTCAGAATATCCATTTTTTAATTAATTAATTTTTATTGCAACTTTAGGCAGTCTGGTTTTGGTGGTGTGGTCTCAGATTGCATCATAGCACCACAATGTGTTAAAAACTACATGCGCATTTTGGGAAATGTAATAAAGTGAACTTTATCATTTCATAACTAAAACTCATATGCTTTTAGTTGGATAGAATTCTCTTTGGTTCCGCAACCGTCGATAATAACTTGGATCGAGCAACCATGTGTGTAGCAAATCATAGACTTTCTCGTTTCATTACTACCCGCCATAACGTATAAATAACTTTATGGAAATATTTCTTCTATATTTATTAATTAATATTTAGGGATTTGTTTTTCGTTCACCATACACTGGGAATGTGTCTACATCATCTCGTACAGTTCGGTATACTATGAATTTGAATACTTTTTCGAATGGCTTAAAAAGGATAATTTATTCAATTCATAAATTGGAAGAAACTGATTAATTTTTAGCCGATAATATTTAAAAATTTGATCATTAATTTTTAAATAAACAACTTACTCTCAAGTTTATTTGTTGAATTGATTATTTGTTTTAAGCTTAATTTCAATTTTAGGCCATGTAGAATATTTGCATTGTCAGTGAAAGTTAGTCATTTGAGAAATGTTGAAGAAAATTTTCAGGTATTGATTGAATGCATATGAAACGTTGTGAAAGAGATATTTTTAAAATAATACGATCAATTTGAAATTTAGACAAAGAACAAATTATTTCAAGAGAAGCAGATAGCTTTTTCCAAAGCAAAAGCAGCTGCTCAGATAGAGAGGGACAAGATGGCGAAATTTGTGCGAGCCAGGGTGAGCAGCGGATTTGTATCATAATTGAAAAAATGGTAAATGGATTTTTGTTTAGAATGAAATTCAATCATCGCTGAATGAAATTGAAAATTTGCGCAAAAGGTTGCAACGCTTGGAAACCAAGTACAGTACTAGACACACGCAAATTGTATGCTTTTAAATTAGCAAACTTTTTTTTTCGAAAAACACCTTAGCTTACAAGAGTTGATTGACGATTATCCAAGAAAAGTGATTCGGGTTGATGTTGTCCGGATAGAGATGATATCCCATTTTGAACTTCTTACAAAATGCTGGGCAGCATTATTTGAAGAATTCAATGTATCCCACCAATATAAATAAATAAATTTGACAAGTTTAATTTCTACAATTTTCAGACATTGGTTACCATTTGGGAAGAAACTAATGAATGTCATCATGAGACCGTTTTAGCTTATGAAGTTTATGATAAAGAGCTGAAGCTGACAGTTAAAGAAAGGGAATTGAGACGGATATTGCAAGTAAATAATTTTCATAATTTTCATCTTATTTCTTTACATCTTTTCAAAATTCATCTTATATCTTTGTAAGGAGCAAGTGAACACGAAAGAAAAGGAGTGGAAATTAAAAAAAGTGAAAGCATTGAAAACTCTGACCGATCTGACGAAAGCATTGGGCAAACCTCTACAAACTGCAATCGAAGTCATTGAACTTCCTCGGGTAAATTTGTTCTTCTGCTGATTTTTCATATTCATTTTAAACAATTGCTTTGTATTATTATAGGAATATTCCGGCTTATCAGATTCAGTGGATGAGTTGAATGAAAATATTAAAATAATTGAAGACATTTTAAGAAATGCAGATCCTTCAATTGAAAAAGTTAGTTTGGCAATTAGATGAAAAAATTAAATTTGGACGAATGTTTCTTCTGATTTCAGGATGCGGCCGAATACATGCGGCTGTGCGCAGAGAACGAAAAGATGACTACTGAATTTACATCACTGGAAAACAAAGTATGATGACGAAAGTGAAGTTTGTTTCTTTTTTAATATTAGATTGTTGTTAAATTTCATCAATTCATTTAAGGTAAAAGAATTGAATTTTGCATATCAAAATTCCAAACTCGAGTTTGTCAATGCAATGGGCAATGCAATTGGCGAAATTAGCAAACAATTTTGCCGTTTCATGTTCAAGTTGGATGCCACTGGAGAAATTTGCTTGGAAAATTGCCCCACTGAGGTGAGAAAAAAATGTATATATAATGATTATTTAATTCAATTTGAATTAATTGAAAATTTCAAATCCAACACAGAGATCTTGTGATTATGGATTGATTATTAAAGTCAAATTCAGCGGCAATCGATCATTACGAAAATTAGATCACATGAGGCAGTCGGGCGGCGAACGGTGCATATCTACAATGTTGTACATGTTAGCGTTGCAAAAGTCGTGCAAAGTGCCTTTTCGATTTCTGGATGAAATTAATCAAGGTAAATTTTTTGTTTGTTTGTTTGTTTTCTGCCATTATTACCATTTTTCGGTTTATCTTTTGATTAGGAGTAGATGAGCAGAATGAGCGACTTCTTATGCAGCTTATTAATAGCCTTGTTCAAGAATTGAAATCGGACACCGCCGGCGGTCATTCTACTTGTACATCTCAGTATTTCTTGCTTTCACCAAAAGTACTGCGAGACGACAGTTATGGTGACTATTGTAAAGTTGGATTCGTCTGTAAAACGCAGCATATTTGAAAATACATTTTACCAGCATTTTTATCATGTCACTGTTGAATTTTATACATACTGAGTATTTTTTTACCAGTATCTCGAATAATCATCACATAAGTTTTACAATTTTATTATTATTGTTGTTGTTGACGACTTTCACTGAAAATGTCTCCATTTTAACTCATTTATCAATGAATAATTTTACCCTCCATGTATATATATATATATATATATATATATATATATTCGATGAATGAAGAAAAAAGTGAACAGACAAATTGTGATGCTCAGGTTTCGTTTCGTTTGTTCCTCTTGTTTTGGTCAGCTTATAGAAAATGCTATATATATATATATATATATATATATATATATATATATATATATATATATAGATACACAGATAGATAGGTTGACGCCCATGGTTTGTAATTTACAAAATTGAAGAATTTCATTCTGGTTACGTTCTACTGTAATTTGATGGGCAATTTTTCCCAATATCACAAAGAGAACGCTTTGAAGTTTATTTAAAATGAGATGATATTTTAAAGTTTAAAGTTGAAAGACAAGGAAGGGGATGGATGATTTTGTTATTTTTTCAATTTTCGCCTGTTATATCAGTGTCGACGTTGCGTTAAAGTGAGCGATGAGTGAACGACAACGACAAGAAGAAAAAGAAATAGAAGATGCAAAGCAAGGTTGCTTTTTCAAAGTCTATTCGGCTTGTCAACGGCAAACCAATTACAAGCCAATCAGTTCTACTTTGGCGTCGAAATTGGCGTGCGGACCGACGAAGCGCAGCATAGAACACGAAGCTGTGCAGAACAATATTTCGACGGATGTTGTCGAGTTGGCAGCTTCGGATGACGAAAACATGATCCAGACCGGAGCCAACGTACCACATTCACTTGCTTCTTCATCTCATCCAAGGTAATAAATAAATAAATGAATGAATTGTGAACGACAGACTAAATGTCTAGAGGTAGATTCGATTTTGGGAAGTTTCAGAGTTGACGGTGATGAGGTGTTGAAAACGGTGGATCCGGAACGTGTAAAACGTACTTTGCAATCGTTGCAGAAAGTGTCGAATCCGAAAATTATGGAAAACGAGGAAACTGTAGAAATGGCGGTGAAATTGTTGGTCAAGCCCGCGAGTGAAAATCGTCCGCCCACGTTTGAAGAAATGGAAAATGTATTTCGAATTATTGACAACAACGTCACGCTCAAGATGTCGGATTTGAAGAATTTTTTCGAACGTGTGGTCAGGGAGAAAATTTTAACCCAAACCGAAGCCGACGAGATTGTCAAACGTCTACTGGCGAAAATGGCCACTGGGGCGAACAGACGACTACTTCCGTTGAATGATGTTCGTGACTTTTTGACGTCGTTGATGACAGCCAAGACAAGTAGTTAGTTGTTGTTGTATTTGTTCATTGTTCTTCTCAAGTAATCCATTTAAAAAAATAATAAATGGACAATATACAGATGGATATTGATTGTATGATGATGATGATGATGATGATAATTGTTGCGCAATTGAATGAAATTTGTTTTTTGTGCATAATGCCCCACGTGTGTTGGCAAAGTCAATAAAGGTACCACCAGATCGTGCGAGAGGCGACGACGGGTTGTATTAAATACTTACTTGAACGCTCTTCAGTTTGGTGAACAGTATTCGCCCAGACAGTAACGCAAACACACGTGTATCGATCACACATCGATATCACCAAACAAGGGCAGACAGAGATTAGACGACTTTTTCAGCAGTACTAATAATAATATTAATAATAAGAATAGTGACAAACTTTCTTCACTTATGATTGATTGATTATTCATTCAGTTATTCAATAATAAATAGAGTAGCAAAGTCCAGTCAGTCATAGTCGGCGAGGAAAAAGAATAAGAACTTTTTCAATGTTCCAAAATAACAACAACAACAATAATATCGTGTTAACAAGCAGGAAACACAAAGTGTACGTGTAAAACAGTAAGAAGACATACCACAAGAAAAAATACTGCGCCAGTGCGAGTGAGATGTAGCGGTGGTAATTAAATTCAACTCTAATATACATATAGAACACAACTGATGACGACGAGGATGGGAGAGAAAGTATTTTTCACTATAATTGTCAAAGAAAGGAGAAAGTGAATGAACGTAAAACTTCAAAATTTGCAACTATTTTTTTCTGAGCAAAGCAAGAAGAAGAAGAAAAGGAGGAAATACCCGTATTTTTCAAAAAAAATGAATCGTATAAAAAAATATTGTCTAAAACATAAGATTATGAACAATAGTAAAAACATTAATAAAACAACAATTATTATGAACAAATAACAGCAGCAAATACGTGTTGGTAATGGGAAATATAGTTGAATTAAATGAATAGAAAAATTACACCATACTTGCAACCTGTCGGATGTTGGTTGGTTGGTTGTCTTGGAAAATTTCATGCAAACGCTTGTGAACTGTTGTTCGAGGTATTGTTGTTGACGCTGTTGTCACCGGCATGTTGATTGGAAGATGATGCAGAAGTGGAAGAAGGATTGATCACTTTCAACGTCGACGGTGAAACAATATACGGATTAGCCGGATACGGATTACTGTTGCTTGTGTTGATCATGTTCGAACCAGCAGCCAGAGCTGTTGTCGACTGTTGTTGTTGCATTGAATGGTGCTGCTCTTCACCGTCGAAAATGCGCTGCATTTGGACAAACTTTGCTGGCAGACGATTGCGTCTGGAAAATTCGTCCTCTTCCAACGCGGCCAACAATTGTTCCTTGTACTGATTGACGTATTTGTACAATTCTTGCAAAGCGCCAAGCACGTTGAACTCGGTCAACTGTTGACGAGACTCTTCGACCAAAAATGCATTCATATCTTGATCCGATATGACGGGCAAATCTCTCACGTCCATATAATAACTGTAGAAGAAGAAAAAAAATTGTAATTTTCTGTATTTTTCACGACCTTCCCCTCCCAAATATTCTCACCGTTCAACCCATTCACGATAGGAGTGAATATCGCGCGCAAAGAGCAGTTTCGACGACGGACTGTCTTTGGTCAACTGGGGATCCTGCGTTGAACATGAATCCATCAACGTCTGTGCCACCACGGACAGGCAACCTTCGATCTTGGCCGGTCGTGGAATGTCGAATACGAAATGTGGATTTTTGATCAAATTGACCCAAAATCGAAGCGGCAAACTGAAAGTGAAAGTGAAAGTGAAACGCTGCTGCTCATCAGACACACGTTGGCAATTTTTACCTGTTACTTTTCCACGTGTGCACAACTTCCGGATCCATAATGCCGTGCTGGGCAGCCTGGTCGTCCATAAAGTCGTACATGTATTTGATGCACAACGGCAACGTGTTGCCCCGGTGGGCGGTGGAAAATATCGCCTCGAACAGATCTTCGACGAACTTTTGCAACGTACCTTTGGTCGTCAACAGGCGAGTCAAATAAATTTCCGAGACCATTTTGCCACCGACCCGTTCGACGCCACCGATATCCGCCTGGTGATGGTGATGGTGGTGGTGGTGGTAGTAGTGGTCGTGCGGTTTCACCAGGTGGTAAATTTTGTAGCCCGAATCCGACGACGACTCTTTGCCGGGCGAAAATGCCCTGGCCAAGGTGGGGCTGTTTTTCAACGAAAACGTGCTCGACTTGTCCGACCGTTCGGACAGCAACGACAAATTGTACATCGACGACTGTTTGCCACGATCGCCACGTCGCGTTGTTCTGTACCTTGTATGGGGCAGAGTGTTCAGCGCTCCCAGCCGCCTGGCTCCGGCT
>NW_003526944.1:4527706-4569514 GCF_000181795.1 Trichinella spiralis
GAACAGCGGCTGGCCGGCGCAGTCGAGCAAATATTTGTGCATGAGAAAAGTGAACCAGGCGGCCAGCATCCGTTCGGCGACCGACTCGGACCGGCGGAACAGAATTTTCGGCTGGTGCCGGCTGCGAACGGTCCGTTCGATCAACGCTGCCAGCAAAGTTTTCAATATGTCCGTACAATAGTCCATCCGTTCGTGCAAAATGACCATCAGCAGACTGCCCACGTAGACTCGGTCTTTGCTCAAAAAGTATTTGTTCGATTCGAGCACGCGCACCAGCGTCAACAGGAACGTCTTGTTCATGAGCAGTTGGTTGAATTGAAGCAGCCCCTTTTCGACTGCGCCCCTGGACCGACGGTCCGACCGAGGGGCTAGGTCGGGCTCGAGTCGGAGGAACGACGACGCCTGGCCGGTCGAGTTGGGAAACAACACCTGGAGCACGTAGTCCTTGTAGGGCAGGAACGGTATGCCGGCTTTGGTGGTGGTGTCGGCGGTCCACTCGGTGGCGATGTCGGTCTGCAGCTCGGCGAACGCCTCTTTGCACTCGTTGGCGACTTTCAATTCGATGGCGTCGATCTGCTCTTTCAACGACCTCATCTGGCGCCGCTGTTTGGTCGACTTGCGCCTGTAGAGCAGCAACAACACCAACACCACACCGACGAACAGGGCCAACACGGCCGCCACTGTGGCCACGGTCTTCGCCGGCCACGAGCCGAACAGCGCCGTCTCAGACGACGACGGATCGTCGTAGCTCAAATAGCCGATCGTGTAATTTCTGCCCCCGACGCTGACCACAACTTCGGGCAACGTTGCCACAACCGCCGCGCGTTGGTTGGCCAGCATCGACGTCGATGTGGACGACGTGCTGCCAAGATGGGTTTCGAGGGACGACAACTGCTGGTTGCCGACAACAGTTGACGCCGGACGGTGAAATTGCTGCTGCTGCTGCTGTTGCCCCAGTGCGGACGGCGGCTGCTTGTCCGGTGGCTTGCAAGTGACCGCCCGGCTGGCCAGAGCGGTCAAGTTGCAAAGTTCGGCGCCGACGTAGATGCGAACGTCTCTCTCGTTGACGGCCAGGTCGATGTTGTTGCCGTTGATGGTCAAGTAGTCGTTTTTGAAATACTTGACCGGTAGGGTGGTGCCGGTAGTGCCGCCGGTGCTCGACTGGAACAACTCGAACTCCGGGTCCGGGTAGACGCTGAACGGCCTGAAGCCACTTTTGGAGCTGAGGTTGTTGGCCGAGTCGACGCCGTCCATGCTGAAGCCGTAGTCGACCAGCAGCGGACGGTCCGGTTGCGGGTAGAGGTGTTGGTCGATCAACGGGCCCAGAGCCGGCGTGCGACACAGAGCCTGGTCGGCGGTCAAAATCGTACACTCCGAACGGGATGTTTGGCGGTCTTGGAGCGTGAAGTGCATGGTCATTCGCTGGACCAAGTGGAACCGCTCGCCGCGCACGTCGACCTCCACGCCGCCGGACACGATGCTACGCTGGGGCGACACCACCAACACGGCCGGATCCTCTTCGAAAGTGAACTGCTGGCTGGCGTAGGTGGCGACCGCGTTGTCGAAGCGCATCTCCACGCCGCCGGTGCGACCGGCGAGGGAACTGGCGCCGGTGCGGCAAAGCGCCCGACGCGGTTCCAAGCTGAGCACGTGACAAGGCACACCGCCGACCGTGGCGGTGATCCGACTGCCGGCGTTCAAGTGATTGCCGCGGATGGTGAGCACCGTGCCGCCGGACTGGGGACCGCTGGTCGGCGTGAAGCCGCCGATCTCGGCCACCACGTAGCGGAAATCTTGGTCCGAAACCGCGACGTAGTCCATCACGTCCCGAATCTTGACCACCACCGGACCGCTCTGGGTTTTGCGGTGCTTGGCCGGACCGGTGACGCAGACGATGCGCGTGCTCGGCTCGTACAGTTCGGCGATGGGCGTGCAGACGACATTTTTGATCCGGACGGCGTTTTCAATTTCCGAATAGTCACGCCCCAAATTGACTCCTTCAATCGTGAGCCGGGTGCCGCCGTCGACCGGACCGGCCGTGGGCCAAAATTTCACAATCGTCGGATTGGGGCACGTGTCCCGGTGGTGGAGCCAACGCCGCTGGGAGCCGGAACCGCCGACGTCGCATTTCGAATTGATCGTGCAGCTCTGCTGCTGGCCGGCGGTACACCAGCCGCAACCGTACGACGCGGGCAAGTGCAAACAGAGGCCGCAGTTCGACGCCAGCCGTTCGCACTTGTACATCACCACGCCGATGTTGTGGACATTGTCCAACGCTTTGCCCGGGGCCCAGGTGACCGAAAAACCGGCGGTGACGTTCGGCTCGGGGTCGAAGTAGGAAAATTCCATCTGGTCGCATTGAATCAGATCGCCCAGTCGACTGGCCGGTCTTCGGTGTACGGCGTTGCCGATGCTGAATTCGCAGGTGAATTCTTTCTGAAAGTCGAGCAGATTGACCGCCCGGACGGTGACCGCAGTGACCGTACCCGACGGAACCAATATTGTCCGCTGATCTTGGGCCACGATGTGCGGACAAAAAAGGGCGGCGCCACGTCGTCGACCAGTTGTCGTTTTCGACATCATGCCGTTGACCAACAGCTGACCACGACATTGTTCAGCCGCGCTGGCCGTGCACTGGGCACTTTCGGCGCACCAATCGCAGCCAAAGTCCGAATTGACACAGTCGTGACAGCTGCGGTAGTTGGAACAGTCGTAAAAAGTGAAATTGATGGCAGCGAAATCCGGCCCGTCGTCCACTTGGATACTCAACAAAGCTTTCAATTCATCTGAATTGACGGGATTTTTATTTATTTATTATTTATTCATTTGTGAAAAACAACAACAAATTGTTAATCACTTACGTTGATCACGGGGAATTGGCGGAAGTAGATTAGTCTGCGGAGTTGGGCAAGAGATTGCTTGATCAATTGGACCTGAAGCTCCAGTTATTAATTTTTTCGTGCCAATCGTAAACACGCACGACAGCTGACCACTGACGGCAGGAAAATTTTGAACAGTAAGCTCGAGCTAGAACAACAAATTATTTCAAAAATAGAATATTCTCCTCCTCCTATGTTGTGATTGGTCGTTTTGTGTGTGTTTTAAACTTACAAATTTGGCAGTGGTAATTTGAATTTTATCCGGAACCACTTTGGTCAACGAAGTGCACTTGGAATCTTTGTACGGCAACCAGTGGGACGATTTGCAATCTTCTTGTGTGCTGCATCTGGAAAATGGAAAAAAAACCAACTGAAAACTAACCAAATGGAATAAAAAATTGTATCTATTTTTTACTTATTTTCCAACGAACACCAGCCACAGTAGGGATCTCTGGCGTTCAAGCATTGTTGACATCGTTCGTGACGAATGCACTCGTGCACGCGTACTTTGCTCAACTGAAAATTATTTATTGAATTATTATGCAAATTAGAAAAAAAAGAACAAGTCCATCGTTATTATTATTATTATTTACCGATCGATTTGTCAAAACGTACAAAAATTGATTGGACATGTCGAAATCGATGCTTGGCAAAATTGGCCAACCACTTTCCACCCGGAACGTGTCGTATTGATAAGCGGATGTGGCCGTTTCGACAACTACCTGAAACAGAATATAGACGGTGTTTGATTTCTTTGTTTTTTTTCCCCCACCGGATGAGGGTTCAATCTTTTTGGTACCTTTTTCAATTGACCATCTTCGGTACCGAGAAACAGAACCGTATACATGTGCGTAGTAGTGCTGGCAACGGCCGTCAATCGACTGTCGTCAGTGGTAAATGCCGGCTTTTGATGGACCGGCAACGAACCATCCAACGGATGATTGACTTCATTATTGCACAACAACGCCGACATGCTGTAGTGCTGCGAACAGTAGGAACAAGAGGAAAATTGATGAATTTTAAAAAGAAAAAATAATTTCTTTTTCATACTGTAGATATGCAGGGTCGCTGTTGGTGGGCCAAACCGCACATCGACACACCCTGGGCACAGAGTTGCACGTTGTCCAAAAAGCGCTGTTCGACCGCTTTCATCGAATAGACGCACAAAGCCGACTGTCTGGACATCTGGGCCCTGACCGGCTCGTTGACGCCACGTACAAAAATCACATAGAGGACGTCGTCTTCGGTGTTGATGTTCAAATCGCGCGCCAAATCAAAGCCCGCTTTGCCCAAATAAGCCGACTGGACCAAATTGTAATGGACGCCGCCGTTGTTGTCGTCGATACATTCCAACGGCACTTCGGTGTAAGAATAATAGTGCGGATCGCGGTTGCACAGGCGAACCAATTTCGATATGTACGGTGTTCTGCCGCCGGGCAGTTTCGGTTGTTTCGTGACGAAATAGCTGAAATTGCCCGAACCGAATCCATAAATATAATCCACTCTGTGCATCTCTAAATCGGTGTAATAGACCAGGCTGGATTCGCTGCTGACGCCTCTGAGAAGAAATGAATAAATCGAATGGAATTAATAATTCGAATTCCACTACTCACTTGTAGACAGAGTTGAAAAGTTGATCCGGGTTGAGGCTGAGCGTTTTGACCGCGGTCAGACGATCACTGTTGCCATGCTTGCCAGTTCGTCCAACGTACAAAACATCCTCATCATTTGGACCCTTGTTGACGAACAGAACAGCCGACGCGGTCAAATCTCCGCTGACCACATTCTGATCGACCACACGATCGTCGACCACGGATATATTGTACAAATTGCGCAGTCGACAATGGCCATCGTACAGCGAACTGCAGACGATCAGCTTGGTCTGCTTGTGGTATATTGCCAAAGCTTTGTTGTAATTGTCAGAGAGTCTGGTGCGCGGATCGCAGGCCGGATCGTCCGTGCAAATTGTACCATCTCGGGCAGGGCCTGTTTCCACTTGGCTTTGCAAGAGTAAATTGGAATTCAACTGGTAAAGTCGATTGACACCGGCGACATATACGCGACCCGTGTACAACCGTTCGACGACCTCAACAAGAAAAAAACCATCTCACAATATATACAAATCAACAAGCAGCACTGGAGGACATTTTTTGATTGCTTATTATTTTTGTACTCTTTTATTTGACATTCTCCTTTCTGTATGTATATAGAGATTTTTCGAAAAATTTATTTATACTATAATACTCGTAGGACAAATATATAGATTTGTTTCGGGATCGAATGAAAGTTCGATCCATTTTTCCCATGAGATGTTGGAAAGGAGAAAAGAAAAAAAGCAAGCATTCCTGACAAACAAAAGTTACGGAAAAAAGCCCCGCTGTCAAATATTCACACAGTTGCGTCAGACGACCGTGGTCGTGAGATGATTCAAAAAAGTCCGTTACTTTTTTGTCGATCTAGTCAACCGTAAGCCGAATCATCTTAAAATAAAAGCACCGGAAGAGGTCATCGTCATCGGTCAGTTTTTTGGCAAAAATAAAGAAATAGAGAAAAAAGAAATTAAGCTCTCATTTTCGCAACATACGTGCAACCAATGTCCCGAATGCAAACGACTACAAGATTAGATAAAAGATCCAAAGCGTTTACTTAGCATTAAAGCTTGTTTACACGAAAGCTGAACAATTTATCCTTCCCCCCCCCTCTCCTCCAGATACACCATCTTCCGTCTGACTGGAACTTTGTGTTCCACTAAAAGTGACAAACAGATTAGTGAAAAAACAAATTCCCCATTGTCGAATGTAAAAAGTTATCATTAACAAAAAAAAAGATAATTAATAAAAATAAAACTACTGCCCCCAAATGCCGATAAGGAAAAAATAAACAGAAAGAGAAAAAAAATTTGATGCGCCGACGCTTATCAATCAATCAATCAATAAGCAATTACGTGTAGCTGTATTGTCAATGCAACAACCGCCAACACGGTATAATAATAAAGGGCAAAAGCTAATAAAACCGCTATTTGGAATGGGTCAGAATAAAATAAAAAAAAACATTTAAAATCTGCTCCTACACAAAAAACTTACCATCCGTTGAAATGGACCGTCTGTGGGATTGTGAAAAATTTGATAAATTGGCGATGCATGGCCCAGAGAAGTGAACGTCGTCCAACAGGACCAGTACCAACAAAACCACCACCATCGGCACCATGCCATGCCGACAAACACTCGCGTCTGTCTCTATTTAGCTGATTGGGAAATTGTTGTCGTCGATCCAATTCTGAAAATTTGTCAATAATAATAATTTTTTAATGCATATAAAATATAATATCGAAATAAATATGGAAAGAGGAAAAGGTGCAAAGAAGAGAAAAAAAAGAGTTGAAACCAAGCTGAACGTCAGCTTGAACGCGTCAGTGCACGCACGACAAAAAAATGTATAGATATAGCAGGGGACAGACGATGGAGAGTAAGAGTGAAAAGAAAAGGGAGAATCAATCGCTTAGCCGGTCGTCGTGGTGTAAATGAAGCCGGAGGGGATCGGCGCCGGCCTGTCCGGTCAAAACAACACCAATAACGCCGGTTGACCAATAATTATATCCCCGGAGAGCCGGCCGGCGGTCAGTTGAGCTTTTGGTCAGAAAAAGCAGCTGCTGTGCTTGTCGTCGGTCCAACGATATAATGAATGAACGAACCAACGGTCAGCCCTGATATCGTTGCGTCATCAGAGAACCAGAATGCCGCCGAATGGGAAAAAGCAACAGAAAAAAAATTGGTAGACAAAATAACAACAAGTATATTATTTTAGTAAGAGATTAAGCTGGAGTAATACACGAGTGGGTGAGAAATAAATTGGAATGCATTTTGCAAATAAAACAAAACATTACAACAAGCAATACTAATAATGATGAATTGTGGATATGAAATTCAAGTGATAAGAAAACAAAACAAAACAAAACCGAAAAAAAACGGTGGTCGTTCAAGTTGCGCTTTGTTAGTTCAGATGGACAATGGCCGCCCTGATTGCCATAGCGGAGTCGCGTGAAGTCGCGAACCAAGCCCAGACTATTGTAATAATGGTCGAGGCCCGTCGACGACCCGGATTCTGAACCACCAATCGACCCAAAGCTGGTCGCGGTCACGAGCCAAAGCAACGATCCGCGAACAAATCCTCGCCCTCCAACCCTTCTTTTCCTCTCCACCCCATCGCTTTTCACCATTCATTATTATATTAATAATAATAATCGATAGAATAATGAGAAAAAGCGCCCCTGAAAACAGGCTAGACGTGAGAAAAAAAATGACACGCATTCAAATGAGCGTGAAATGATGAGTCAGAAAAGGGAAGAAGAATCGAGGTCAATTTCAAAACATCCAATAGAATGTGCGCAATGTACACGCTTACAGAGATGGATATGAGAAAAAAAACAACAACAACAATTAATAATAATTTATAATGTTCGGCTTTTCATGTTCTGTCAATAAATATATGAAAAGAAAAATGATTTTTGCTTGTTTGTTTGCCGAAGAAAATTGAAACGCGCGCGTCCAATTTTATACCAACAGAGCGGCAGCGAATCGATCAAAGCAACTTCCACTCTGGCAACACAATCAAGACAAATTATAGATCCATAATCGGCTAATAACAACGAACAAATGAATCACTGCTACAAGAACAGAAAATGACAGATGTTGATGGTAAAAGTAAAAAAAGAAAAAATTGTTTTGAATGTTGTCGTCGCAACGACAATATGCAAATTTTAGAAAAGGAAAAAAAATAAGAAGAAGAAGGAGAATTTGCAATTGTGCCGTCGTCGAGACGCGGACGACGACGTATTATTTGCAAATGCAAGCGAAAAGCCTTGACCGAAATTTTTTCTCTCTTTCTCTCTCTCTCTCACATACTCTTCACCTACAATTTTGCATTTTTCCACAAAACGCGTTCACAACTTGTTGAACGAAAAGCCACAGAAAAAAAAGAAGAAAAGAAAAAAACCAAGCAAGCCAAACAAACAAACAAACAAATAAACAAGCTCCTCTTTTGACGAATAAAGCTGGAAAGTTTGAAAAATTAAAAAAAAACCAAACCGATGTTTAATGATGATAAAATAACAACAAATTGATTGATAAGTATCGGCAGTAATAAGGGGCAGGACAACAGGGCAGTGTCGATACGGATCCAAATAAATGGGGAAAAAAATTAAAGAAAGAGGAGGAAAATTATTTTACACGCGAGTGAAAATTTTTGACCGATCGTCGTCGTGGCTGGGATCGAATTGATGAAATATGCACAGGTAGAAATTATAATTATAATAATTTTTTTTTCCAACCCACCAGCGCACCAGTACCGAACATCGTCGACGATGACGACAACGACTGCCATCGTTGCGTGATTTGAAATTTTCTTGCTTTCCCAGTGATAAAAAAACCAGTTTTCAAAACGTTTTCACTGCAACGGTGTAAGAAAATTTGCATTCCACAAACCAACCAACCAATCGGAGAAGGCAAACAAGAAAATGAGAAATTCAACCAACCGCATCGTCGGAGCTGGTAGAAAAGAAGGGAGCAGTTGAGAGCGTATCGGTCGAGGTGGTGGAATGATATTAAAAATTAAAAAATAAAATCAACCTTCAAACTGTCAAAATTGATTAATAATAATAAGAATAATAATGGATGAATAACAACATTATTAGAAGAAGAAAAGCTTCACGCGCGTGTCGTTCGTGCTGTGACTTTTCTTTTTTGAGAACAATATTAAAAAGTTTAATTTTCCATTCAACCGTTTGTTTTATAATTAATTCATCCAATAGAAAAATATTCATAACAATTTATGATAATAATAGTCGGTTGAAGTCGATCAAACCGACCACAAAATGGCCAAAGTTATGCATATATATATATATGTATAAGGCACTTGAACAACGGACAAACAGAATTTCTCATTTTCCGCTTGCTCTTTTCAATCCGATCAATAATAAATACTGGACACAACAGCAAACAGTTCACTTATTGCAAATTTTTCCAATCGAAAATACGAATATTGAATAAATAATATTTGCTGTTTTTCTTATTCAAAAAATAATTATAATAAAAAAATTTACATAATCAAGAATGACTAGGTCAGAGGAAGGAAGGAGGAATATTGGGCACGTCACGCGTGTAATTTCTCAACTAATTGAACAGTGAAAAATTGCCACCTCATTCATTTCGCTAGCAGGTCGTTTGTTTGTTTATTTGTTTGTTTGTTCATCCATGCACCTGCCGTAATTTGAAATGATAACGCGGAAAAACTCAGAAAAGAAAAAATAAAGATAAAAGAAGAAGAATGAAGAAAATTTTTTTCAAAAATATGTTTAAATTAAAATTCTATAAATAGAAAATTAATAATTGTGGAACAAGTATAAATGGAACAACTAAACCGAGAAAAAGAAGAAGAAATGTTGAATTCATATTGATAATGAAAGAATAATTCATCGTTTTGGTATTTGGAAAATTCGAACAGATTCTTTGGGCGAATGAATGGATGGCTTGTTTTTCAAAATTGAACGCGTCAGTCCGGCCGTGGAAAATGTTTATCACAAGCCACAGGGTTCGAAAAGCCGAAACAAAACAAAAAAAAATTAAACCAGCTAAATGAACCCACAACATGACTAGATGAATGAAATTAACGAAACAATTTTTTTAAAAAAAATTAATTATGAATGATGTGAAAAAAAAATTTTAATATTAATATTTTTCGGATGAATCATCATCGTTTTAGAAAAATTTTTTTTGAAATTATACGCTCGTCGTTCGCGTCTTCGAACTTCCGGTCGGTAAAGCCCGAAGGCGATAAACGCGCACGGCTGTCATCCAATCAACGAACCGGTTCTTATGATGATATAAAAATGCCAAGTGTCAACAACGGTTGAACATGATAAATTTCAATTTGAAACAACAATCATTGGGAAGTGAAGAAAATACTAAAAGCGGAAATTTGAAAAAAAAATAAAATTTATAATTATTACACTTAATTCTATTTAAATATAATTTTGAGGAGGAAATTGTGAATTTCGAGAAACAGAAAAAAAAACATTAAATTTTCACGTGGAGAAGAAATAACACAAACCACGCACGTGATGTAGTTGAAATTCTTTCTTGGAAAATTTTTGATACACTCCACCAACGTACCTGGTTGAAAAGTAAACAAACAAACAAACAAACAAACAATTTTTAAACATATTTCTTTTTTTTGTAATTTTATTTATTACATAAAATTTCAAACCAAAGTCGGTGTGTTGAACACTGAACGCGTAAAAACGACGACCAACAACTCGATCTGTCACAATTTTGCAGAGATTTCAAAAACAAGTTCACACAACATAACCTGTTATTATTGGAAAAAAAAAATTAAAATTTAATAAATTTAATAACAATGAACTTTATTTCAAAAGAAAAATCCAACCAAAAAAGATTTTTTGTTCGATCAACAAATTCTTACTGTCACAAAAATTGGACGAGCAAATAAATTTGTTTACCGTTATCTTGTGTATGTATCGTTGGTGTTTGTGATCAGTTTCGTTCAGAGGAATATATATGAGAAGAAAAAGAGAGAAAATGTGCTACGTCAGCAAAGCAAACAAGCCAATTTTTCGTACACAATAATAATAGAGAAATTTAAAAAAAACAAAAGCTAAGGTGAAATAAATATCGAGTAGTAAACAAACCTCAGGTGAAGAAGCCCAAAGGAATAGAGGAATTCGAGCAGAACAAGTTGGGGTTGAAAAAAAAAGATGTGAAACATTTTCCCAACAGCAAATGGTTAAAAAAATAAATGGCCAGCTTAATGGGTCGGCTAAATAAACACCGTACAGTATCTGAGCAGAGATTGGTCAAACAAAGACTAATTGACCAGTTGACCACCTGGATCGTTTTAGCAAGAAAAAGAAAGAAAGCAAAATAAGAATTTGGAAAATTTCAAACGAACTATCTTACCAAGAATTGAAATTATCAAAGCAACAATTTGACCCATTCACATGCTGTTTAATGGTGCTGGTCAAGAAATTCCACAACGGTAAGATCAATGTTTACTCGGGCTTTACAATTTTCAACACAACAAGGGGCAGAGCAATTTTTGAACCGGAAACAAGTTGAAGAGAAGTAAATCTTTCTCGGTGACGTATTTGACAACAAGCCTGCTGGTGCATGACCGCAATTAAGCACGCCTCAAGAGTTCGCAAATTCAACTAACTATAAGAATAATGTGGAACAACTGGCTAAATACTAAGCTGACTGGGCTGGCTAGATTGTGCTAGAAGCTGAAAAATAGCAGAATGAAAATACTCGCGCGCGCACACACACACACACACAAAAGCCATTATTATTGAAGATGATGAGGAAAAGCAGAAAAGAGAAAAAACCGAAGAAAAAATTATACCCAGGCAGATGTGGTGATGATGGATGAATCAAAGAAAGCGAAAAAGATGCCCTGGTCAGCGGAAGACCAACTGCGGAAAATGATTTCGGCTCGTGGGAAGCAGGTCATCAGTTGGCCGGGACAACAGTATTTTGAAGCATAAAGAACGAAATGCCGCAGCATCTGCCCGCCACTTGGTCAATGCTTGGTCGTGGAACGCTGTTGCTGCTGACCCCAACCCAAGAAATACAGCAAAAGAATATGAAGAAGAAAAAAAAACGTCCAACAAATCATTTTCCCCCCGATGACAACACCTCTATTCAAAGTCACCAGATATCTACAATCCATTTCAACCTCGACCAACAACTGGACCAACAGGTCAAGAAAATGTATCCAACAAATATGCTCATCAATTCATTTATCATTTCATCGCTGATGTAAAAGAAAAATTTATACATTCTTTGATATTTATTGTTTTTTTTATCAGGTGCATTGTTAAAGATAAAAATTGAAAAAAAAACCAACAATTCAAACAAATTAACAGAACAACGAAAAGACAAAATTAATTCAAATCAACAACTTCAAAATTGAACAAATTACACAATACAGTATTCTGCACATCACGTTCAAATGAAAATTCCTGAACTGATTTTTGTTAAATTAGTGTCCAATCTAATTTAATTTCTAAATTATCGTTAAACAATAGATAAAAATAACAAAATCGAAAAATAATAGCTGCAAATAATTTCAATCTTAAACGAACCTGGTACAATGGTGATTGATGAATGCTGTAAAATGCAAACTTGTTGTGAACATTGTGACATGAAAATCAATGATGCAAAAATTAGAAAATGGACAGCAACAAACCAAATTAATAAAAATCAACATCAGCATAGTGGAGTGGAATAAAATAATATTAAAAATAGAAAAGTGAATCAATTCGATTCGATTCAACCCGACTGCCCGGAGCAAATATTTGCCAAACTGTACAGCGGTGAGAAAATATTCAACCACCGGGACAGTGAGATCGAATTGATAATGTGCGAAAATTCATTCATCGCTACCACAGTGGAATTTATTCTTATGACCAACATTGAAGCGGTTTAATATTTACAATAGAGATGCAATTTGATTGGAATTGTCGAAAAATGGCAAAGCGGACAATTCAGGTCAATGAACGAAATGAAATTTTTTCCCCAATCGATGCGTAATAATTGAACTGCTCAACTGTCAAATTATTCGACTACTTTACGCAAATGAACAAATGCTTTTCGGCTTACCTTTTGTCGCATGTTTGCTGTCGACATCCATCGGTGGACCAGATTTGAAAATTATGACGCCAATTTAGTTTACACTTTTTTCAATCATTTATCACTTTGATTCAAATGGTCGAATTACGCTAAAATAAAACTTTATTTCATTAATAAAAATTCAACAAACTGCTTCATTTCACACCTTCAATATGCATATTTATAAGCGAAATTGGAGTATATTTTTGTTTTCATTCAAAAGAAAAAAAAATATTCATTCAATTCAACGCTGATAAATTATATATTCGTTTGATACAAATGGAGAGCATAAACAGATACATTTCAATGAATAAAAAGTAGGAAATCCAATGAGCATTTAAATGAGCAAAAAAATGTCAAATAAAAAAAATCAAGTCTACAGATTCACTATTTGGCAGGAAATTTTTTTCATGAAATTATTTTTTACAAAAATTCAAAAAATACTGTACATTTTTTTTAAATAATTTCGTTTTTTCTATTAAAAGAATTGTAATAACAAATTAAAAAATTCAAATATTACAGTTGAGTTAATATTCAAAAAAATTTTTTTTTCATTAACTAATAATTTGTTTCTCTTGTAATAATAAAATATACGTGTTTTGAAGTAGTAAATTTTATAATCGAATAAATTTATTGACAATAAAATAAATTTTTCCTAATTATTTCAATTTAAAATTATTTCACGGCATAAATTGCAAATTTCGTCTTGATTATCTTCATTGTAAGTATACTGTTATAAATGTTGGTTCTCCGTTTATTTATAAACAATTGAGTTCTGTTTTAATTTGTTGCAAACAATGTTTTAGCCTCTTTTGAAAACCACAAAATATGGCATCCCGTACACAGTCAGCTGAGGCTACTTTGCGTCAGTCATACTATGAGTTAAAAAAAGCTGAGAAAAGTGGCGATTACGAACGTGCATTGAAACTTTGCGACAGAAGTATTATTGGAAAATTAATTTGACGATTGTTTCAAATTAATTTTATACAATGCTCTACGAACTTTTCAGTTTTGAAGTTGAAGGATGGAACAGATGACGTAGCGTTGTTTTGCAAAATTGTGTGTTTTATTCAAATGTCAAAATTTGCTGAAGCGAGGAAATTAATTCAGTCGAGTTCTTTGGAAAAAGCGTACAGATTTGCTTTTTTTTTGTTTTTATATTCTAATTGAAAAAATGTTTCAATTTAGATCACTGATATTTGAAGAGTCATACTGTCTTTATCGTTTGAATATGTTGGAAGAAGCAGCTTCAATGTTAAAATCCTCTTCACATATGAATATTGTGAGCAAAGAACTTTTGGCTCAAATTGTAAGTTTTCAATTTATCGATTATTTTCTTCTGTGTATTCATCATTTATGTAACGTTATTTCGATTTCTACTATTTAATAATTTTAATAAACAATTTTCAACGGCAGTCACTATCTCAAAATAAATTATCAAATAATGCAGATTGTTTTTATCGATCTGTTTTACAGTAATTTTAGTGTGGCTGTAATGTTTTTTTTGCATTAAGTGTTTAAATGAAATTTTTGACAGTTGATTCAGTTATTTATTTGTTTATTTTAGCTTTATCGCTTGGAAAAGCCGGAAGAATCGTACAAATTGTACAAAGAAGTTTTAAGAAACAGCTCTGATGGTTACGATGACGAAAGGATGGCCAATATCAATGCTGTTATTAGCGAACTTCAGTATCAGAATCCATCGAAACCTCTCGTAATGTTTTTTTTAATTTACGTTTGCAATTTCAATGTTTTTTTTGCATTTTAGGAATTAGAAATAAATCCTGATTCTTATGAACATGTTTACAATGAATCTTGCCGACTGATTGCATTGAATGAATACGAAAAAGCTAAAGAACAACTAATTGTAGCGGAAAGTACATGATTCAATTTTTTCAATATTAATATTGTTTATTAATGATATTTTTGTTATTGTTTTATCCAGATTTGTGTCGGAATTCTTTAACTGAACAAGATTATACTGAAGATGAAATTGATGAAGAAATATCCATCATTCGGTATGTATTTGTTGTTGTTGTTGCTGTTTCTTATTTCTATACTTGATGTCATTGTAGTGTGCAGTTGGCGTACTGTCATCAAATGCTTGGTGAAATTGCAAAAGCTGGAAATATATTGAATGAAATTATAAAGAAAAAGTAATTTTAATTTTGTGATCAATTTTTTATTTTTTTTGGAAAATATGTGAAATTTAGAAATGTATCCATGGTTGTCCAGGCGGTAGCGTCGAACAATCTTGTTTGCTTGAAGAAAGACATGAATGTGTTCGAGTTGAGGAAAAGAATGAAATTTTGCACCACTTCTCAGCTAGATCGACAGTTGAACAATCGGCAAAAGTTGGGAATTTGTTTAAACGGAACGCTTGTATCGCTGCAAACGAACCAAGTGAATTTTTTTTTAATTTGCAATTATTGCACCAAGCGAATGAATGTATTTTTTTATTTTAATGCTTGCAGTTCGATGCAGTAACAAAATCCATTGAAATGTTGAACAAAACATACGGACGGGATGATTTGGCAATTTTTTGTGAAATGGCACTGATGTCAGCCAAAGGTAACGCTGGCCAAGCGGAGAAGAAGCTCGAGGAAATATTTGCTAGCAAGTCTGCAGGCGAATGTTCTCTAGCACTGCGCCTTGCACAGGCACAGATATTTATTAATCAAGGTGAATATTATTATTTCACTTTTTTTAGCTTATCCTTTGAAAAGATGATGAATTTTTAGAGAAATTTGAAAAAGCATTCGACCTTCTTACATCACTGGCCGAAAATACGCTTCGTCCGGCTATATTGAGTGTTTTGTTACCGTTGTGCCACATGGTGAACAATAAGCGGACGGTGAAATTTTTGGAAAGCACTGCAAAACAGTTGTCAGATATGAAATGCGACAAAAAGACGTTGGTGGGATTTTTACAAGAATGCGCTTCTTTCTACACGAAAAACAACGACGTGAAAACTGCACTGATTTATTTGAAATGGCTCCACGATGTTCAGCCGGATGACTTGAACGCTTTGGTCAATTTGATCAACGCTTACATGCTGATCGACGAGCGAAAAGCCGAAGAGTAAGTGTGAGAGAGAGAGTTTATTTATTCAAATTTGATAAATTTACATATTATCATTAGGCTTTCACGTACGTTGCCTGATTTTGATGAATTTGTGCGCGATTTGAATGTAAATGCTTTGGAAAATACAAATTGGCTAGCGTTGGGTAGCAAATACGCGGTCAAACGGGCTACACGTACAGAAACACCCAAACCTGGTACCGCTGCAAACGCACTAATTATTGGAGGCAAAACGCGGAAACGTCGACGAAAAGGTACAAATTTATCCAATCGTTTATCATTGCTATGAATTATGCATATGGTTTAAATTGATATTTGAAGTGAAATTGCCGAAACATTTCGATCCCAATGTACCTCCGGATCCGGAACGTTGGCTTCCAAAGTATGAACGTTCAGGTTATCGTAAGAAGAAAGACAAACGAGCTAAGGATCGGGATATTGGTCGGGGTACGCAAGGAATGATCGGCGATGACGTGTATGATAATAATCTTCTTTTTGTTTTGCTTCGGTTAATTTATTACACATGATATCGAAAAGCATTTGGAATTTTTTCCAAATTTTTCTAGCGAGACGACAAATTTGGAAACGCATGTATCGCCAAAGCAAGCTACCGCACCGCAGGCAATCGGTCCCAGGCAGATGCATCCTGCGCCCCAGAAACCCAAGAAAAAGAAACGGCCAAACAACAAGTGGTAGCTTTTTATTGCTATTCACTTCAGCTTCTAGCTGGTGGTACTTTGTTTATTTTCTGTAAATGCATGAATGGGAGGGAATGCAAATGTGGATGATTATTCCAAGTAAAAAAGGAAGGCACTGTAAATTGTTGGTTTTGCATGCAAATTTAAATTGACAACAACAATGCTACTACAGCAGTGCAGATGATGTACGCGTAATGAGATTTCAAAATAGGTGTTCCAGCAGATGCCGGAAGGTTGTCTTGTATAGTTGCTTGCTTGATTACAGATAAGACGAGATCGTTTTGAAAAATGCCATCCTTGATTTGTTTCTTCAGCAAGCGGAGCGGTCGTTTGCATGCCTTGAAAAAATTTTTCATTAATTAATTAATTTATTAATTGTTAAAATGCTTTGAAATAGTCAGTAATTCATTCACCTTTTCCGGACCACCAGTCATCCATGATGGAGCGGCGGTAGTTTCATTTTCGAACTTTGCCCCGTAAAAACGTTCCACTTGTAAAATCACATTTCCCTGAGAACTGAACAGGTGGAAAAAACGGCATCTCAGTTCCTTAAATGATGGATGTTTTTATTTTTTCGATTTTATAATTTCCACAAGCAGTTCTAATTTCCGAACCTCATGATCACCGTGCAGACGAAATTCTTGTTGCAACAGATCAATGAGAACGTAATAAAATGTGTTCGGCTGATCGAAGCCGTACCGATGTTGAATACTTTGAGGCAAATGTTCAGCAATCCAGCGTACCTCTTCGTCGGCATAGCCGATTAGAAAATACAAACCTGAAAAATGAACCGAATCACACAATTCAATTCAATGCATCCAGCGTGTACCTCTGCCGAATTCTACTTCGTGGCGTTTCGGCCGTTCGCAGATGAAATCACCGTTGAAGCATGAACACAGGCCACGGTCTGGCAACCACATTGGTGAACCGAAAGCTTATTTTTGTAAAAAAATAATTTATTTGCATATTTGTAACAACAAGAAAGATTTTTAAATTTTACAATGAGAAATAACAGCTCCTTGACAGGGTGTCTCTTGTAAACATCCCATTTCGTGACATATGGGCTGATGATCCATACCACATTCGCAATAAGCGGAACATGGTCTTGTCGGGTGCGTGTAATTCTAAAATTGTTCTTGCATTTAGCAATTTTGCAATGATTGAAAATTATTCTTTTACGCGAAACAATTTCGACATTGGCCAGAATATTTGTTTTCCAAATTTGTCCACGTATGTACATTCATCTGAAAATTAATTTACCCTATCAGTTTTTCTGAAACTGCATTAAATGAACAACTTCAGTGCAGATATTTTACCCTCTTTCGGTGATGGAGTTGTTGTCGCTGAACTGGTTGATAATGATTGAGTAAAGCTTGTATCATCGAAATATTCGTCGTTTGATGTTGTTGTAAGACTGATTGTCTTTTCTGTAACTGTTGCTGTCGGACCCAATGCTTGGCTCGTAGTTGTAAACAAATACGGTCTGTAGGTGATGGCCGTGTTTTCTTCTTGAGAATCATTTTTAATTTTCGATGTAGCTTGCATTACTGTAATTTTTACATACGGTAGTTGAGAAAATGCTGAAAGAAATAAATGATAAAAAAAGAAAAACTGGTTCTAGTATTAAAAATGAATTGTAAAATAACTGTACTCGGGACAAGAGTTGTTGGAATTTTGTATCTGGAATTGTTTGTTCTACTGCGACCGTTTTGCGAGGTGATCAAGTGAAAATTGGGTATCATGCTGAGGCGAATCTCTTCTACATAAAGGGAAAACATTAGCATTAAGTTGAAGTGACTTTTGTCATCGATGAAGCCATTGAAGCTGCTAACCGAAACATGGATTGCGAAATGGTAAACTTTCTTGTATATCACGACAATTCCGATCGTCGGACATGCAATAGCAGTCGGATTCGAGTGCACTGCCTCGAATTTTGATCAACGCTTGCCGGCAGGCGGCTGCTTGATTATTAGTTCTGCATTGTCGTTTCTTCGGATCCCATCGACAAGCTTTGAAATAACGTTTTCCCCAGATTCTGTGAAACGTGTGCAGTGGGTTCAAAATGAAAAAAATAAAAGCAAAATCAAACCCAACCTGCAAACTGGATCGGTGAAACACTGATCGACCAGTTGCTGGCATTCGATCGCTTGATCCATTGGCACTTGCATCGCACAAACCGGCAAAAGTAGTCGCTGTAAAGTTATATTAATGTGAAACATTAAGTTTGTTTGTTTTTTTTGAATAATTTAATAAATAAATCAATCAAAATATTTAATAACTTGCTGTTGTCGACAGTGAATATCGCTGGCACGACAGCTGCAGAAGAGCATCAATTGTTGCAATTCGTAATTTACATAACGACTGAAACGTCGCAACGTCGGCACGCAAAGTTCCCGCTCGCAAGGGCTGTTGTTGTGACAGTAAAGTTTAATTTCCGACAAATGCCAATTGCATATACGATCTCTGGCACATTCTTCATACGAAATATTGCACGTACTATCTGAAAATACAGAACAATTGCAAAAATTTGAATAAACGATTTCAATTTATGGAAATAATTTTGACAAATTATTCACTGAATCGCAAGTTAATATTTGAAATATTTCTGTTGATTAAATATTAAATCAAAAATGAACAACTGATAACTGTATTACGGATTCTATTCATTTCATATATTTAATTGTGTAAAAAATTATATATTTTACCGTAACAAGCAATAAACGTATGAATCGATTGACAAAAGAACGATTGACATGCATTGTTTGAAAAAATATGTTCAATAAAAAAATAAATTTAATATTTACATTTATTACAAAATAAATTATAATAAATTTTAAATAAAAATTAAAGTTTTAAACAAATAAATACTTTATTGCATTTATGTTTACTGAATTTCAATGAAAAATTACAAAAATGACAATTAAAATTTTTTTTCAATTTGAATTTTATATTTTTTGAATTGTAAAAATCTTCAAATTTACCGTAATTAGGTCATTTAATTAAATACCTGCATTGCACATTTTTAAAAAAACCGGATTGGTGATTTGTTAACTTCATTTCCCGCTGGTTGTGCACCCAGTCGCCTTTTCAATTTGACACGTAAGTGGCGTGATGTTTGTCAGTGTTTATGAGTGTTTTTCAAAATTACAACGCAACATTTATTTCTCGTAAACTTAATAATAGTATGAAAATTTTTATTTATTTAAAAAATTATTTGAATATGAATTTAAAAAAATGTTTTTTTTGTCTTGTAATTTAGCTGCTTGCTATTGATTATTCGCCTTACCTATTCGATAAATGACACCTGAACTAGCTTGCACTTCGTTGTCAGAAACGAATTTGGTCGACCTTATCCAAGGCAAGAAGACAATGTATCCTTTGTCGGTGCGGTTGTTGTCCAAAATTGCCGCATCCTCTTTCGTCCTGTCCGTCGGTTGATGGTTCGGTTTTTGTTCATTTTCTGTCATTTGCAAAAAATACGTCGTCTGCCGTTCATTGACATCATCAAAGTCAGGGTCCGTTTCCGTCACTTCCAGTATCGTCCCGTCGCTTAGCTTCTTCAGGTAAGTGACTGCACTTGGCACTTTTAATATTTCCTCTCGAATCGCGTTCATTTCGTTGTCATTTGAAATTGCTTTTTCCACATATTTCGCATTCTCCACTTCTTCTGCAAAATATTGACTGACTAGATAGAGTTCCATTGGTTTGAGATTTTATATAAAACAACAACAACAGCAATTGGTTTACCAATACATTTGTTGTGCGAGATGATGAGTTCAATGAGGTGACATTCAGGTCCGTGTTCTTTGTGTTGATCCAGGCAACTACATCTGTACAAACGGGTGCGTTTCAAAGCCGTGTACGCGTCGCGACATTGTTGTCTGATGAAAAGGAAAAAACAACATTTTATTAATTTATTTCTTCAATTTAAATACAATTATTTCGGGTTTACTTGTTGCTCATGCGACATGCAAATTTCTCCATTGGACACATTTGCAAAAATGTTTTCCAAATTTGTCGACATGAACTGTTCTTCAAGCACCAATACAGAGTCGTCGTACAGATCGGCGTGGTTTGATTGAGCAAATTGGGTTCGTTGATTTGGTGCCAGTTTTGGTCACTTCTACTGAGCTGCAGTTTGTGACGCAGGTGACGCACTTTGTGTTTGTCCAATTGTTCCCAGATTCTGTAGCAAGGATGGTTGAAAATTGAACGCGAAATTCCCATGCACCGGATATCCACTGGTGAACAACTGCACGGACGGTGAAATGGATCACTTTGACGCAGTGCTCGAATTGCCAGTCGACACTGCTCAGCATTGGAGCTCTGACAGGCTTGACAAAGTGAAGCAAGCATGTAGAATTTCAAACAGTTTTCAAAACTTTCAAATCACAGCTTACTGTAGTCTTCTTCTGACCAGCGACCACAATATGCACTGTGACTTTCCAAGGCACGCGAACAGAATTCGCTTTGTTGACACTGATACACGGCATTTGCACAATTGGACGCCGTTGCCGACAATATTTTGCACAACAGTTCTGCAAGCAACAGAAGAAAATAACTGGCCACTGGTCAACGTTTTGATAATAATTCAAATTTTTTTACACTGGCGAACATTTGTTTACCTTGAAAAAGCCAGAAAATTAGCATTGCTTTCAGGCGTTGTTGTTGAATTGTGTGTGATAAATGGAACTTTTCAACTGTTGAACAAAACTGAACAACAGCTTTCTCTTGAATCTGATGGCAGCATTGTTTCACCGCATCGCCGCACGCTCAGTCAGTCCACTTTTCAGTCTGCAATTGCAGGACTTTTTTTTATATCTGAAACAAAACACTTACATCAACAGCAAATTTGTCTGGATATGCTATAAATGCAGTGGAACGAAACTGCAATTCTTTCTACTTGCTTGAACAAGAGAATGTTCTAATGTTGATTGAGATGGGGATTTTTTTTGTATTATTGGTTAGATTTAATTGATTCTCAAAGGAGGAGGTATTGCTTGTTTTGATCAGGGAAAAATGCTCATAATGGTTCGGTTCTTGAACTGCTATGTAAATTTTTTTTAATATCCAGTTCAAAAAGTCTTTTCCACTTATTAACAAGTTGCTTGCTTACTTTACAACTACGAGAGCGGAACAATAAGTTCATAATTAGTTTGCATGAATTCGACAGACTCTGGTGATTAATTTGAAATATTTTAAAAAAGTATCTTACTTCATTTTAGTAAAAAGCCAGTATTTGAATTTCTTTTTCTTTCACGTAATGTTTTCTTGTATCCCACATTTTATTTGAGAATTGTTAGAAGACGTTCCTCATTTCTGTGACATAAAAAATTTTCTCGTTGGATATTTTTTTTAAATCAAAGTGTGGAATGGAAATTTAATGAAGCAATATTGATTTTCAAACTATCACCATATAACTGACTGTTCATCAGTAAATACCTTACTTTATTCAAAAATAATTGAAAATGGAAAAAATATTTATTTTTATGAATTGCATTGATTTTTCATTTCAATGGTTTTTCTCCTATCAATCAATCGATGTACAACTAATCGAAAATGGGAATTATCAAAACAAAAAGCGAAATAGAACACCTGTTTTAACACTGAAGTGAATAATAAGCATCTTGTGTAAATCAATCACGGAAATTTGTGAAAAAAATTAATTTGCTGGAAACAAATCCTATTTTAACACATTTCAAAATTAATGCAACGTATTTTTGTGATTTTAAGCCAAGTTCTAGGTTGATAATTTAGAATTGTGAAATCACGCATTTGTGGCAAGGTTTTTACGCACAATTTTACCAACACAAATGTATGTGATACGGGGAACGGTGAATGTTTTGTTTTGTTTATGTATATAAATTAATCTGCAATAATAATTTAGCCCAACATTATTCACTGTTTTGGTATCGGATGTTTGAAGGGATAGGAGTCGAACAGACATGAAATTATTAATATAGAAAAGCAGTGTTGATAGTCTCTGTTACTTTTAAAACGGGAAGAGGCAGGCTTTGAGAGCAGAACAGAAGTTTCCTGTTTCAAGTGAAATGCGTTGAATGGATAGATCAGTTTAAAGTATCAATTCAATTTCTCATCTTTTCAAGAGCCAGTGCTATAGTGCGGAATGCGCATTGAGAATGCTAAACTCTGGTTACCTGATGGGGAAATTTTAGCATCTCCAAGTTTATTTATTGCAAAGCAAAATATTTTCCTCATTATCATCACCATCATCCATAAGTGGACAATGGATTTACGTTCGCGTAAAGTTTATAAGCTGGCGTGAAGCTTTTCAACCAAGAGTGAGTTAGTTCCTCTTGCAAAGTGCACGACTCAGTGTGAACGCGGGATATCGATCGTCATTGATTCGATTGTTCACAAAATTGCTGTTCGTGAAGTTGCGCATACTTTTGCCTTACTCAAATGTGCCCAGCTGTGTCATTTTGTCAATTTTATTCCACATTGGAAAAAATATTTTGTATTTTTTTCAACGGCATACACTTCATTTCAAATACAGAAAATAATAATACACTATAATCACATTTATTTCTGTCCTTCAGTACTCCTGTATACATGTGGAAGTTATTTTTTCTACAAATCGACAGCTACTCTTTTAGAAAAATATGCATTTTTGGAAATTTTGTTTAAATTCGAACGATACATTCAAATTATGAGGTTAGTGGGGTTTGTAAAAATTTGGAAAGTTTGGAAAAAGGTTAAACACTTGGTTAATTTAATTTGAATATATTCTTTTGAAGTAACATAGTATTGCACCAATTTGAAAAATGTTAGTTAGTTACTTTATGTTCAATATTTTGGGTTAAAACAGATATGCTGAAGAAAATGATTTTGTAATTTATTAGAAATCTACTGATGAAGAATAAATTTCCGATAGAACTTCAAGCTGAATATTAATTATAATTTTCATAGATTTCCATTATGAACATTCTCACTGTGATATTGTGATTATTGCTTTTGTTTTTGAATTTCAAATTGACGTAATTTCGTAACTTATCACTGTACACCACCTCTTAGAGTTAAAAGCGTTTTCAAAAATTTATTTCTGCTAATTTCTATTTTTTTCATGTTCTTTTGTGAATATCACACCAACAGCATTGCTATGCAGAAATTTCTTTATAATAAAAATATATCTGAGAAATTTTCAAAAGGAAGAAATATATGTAGAGATATTATTTTCATTGACCTTAAGATGGAAGGATAGATTTCAATAATTTACCTACTACTTACGACAGTCCTTTGTTCAGTAGAGGTGGTAAAATGAGAGATGATGCAGTTATCATTTTTACCAAGAAAGATCCTCAGAGGCCTTGCGTGTTGCGGTTGCTAGTTCAGCTTGGCTACACATTTTCCAGTTCCAACCAAGTTGCCAGAGTTATTTGGTGGGAGGGGTGGAATTGAAAAGAATCATCAGGCGTACCTGAATAACGCGCAACGCGAGAATGTTATTCCAAGAATGTGATGCTGATCAGCAAAGAGGACGAACTGCCGCCTCGCGGCTGTCTGCGCTCGTCACTAGCTTTGGCCGAGCGGTAGATTTAACAACGATACACGTCATTATCCATCGCCTGGAGATGTGCTACTTATTTAAAATGTGAACAAAGAAAAAAATAATATTACACATGCTCTCATATGGTTTTTTTTCTTCCCTTAAAGATGTTACAAATTTGCCATGATGATGCAATAATTCGATGGAAATATCATATTCCACAATAGATGGATATTTGTAATTTGTTGTTAAAATTCAGAAACAATTTGTATTATTTATTATTTTTGAGGGAAAGTGATTTTTCTTCTATTAAAGGTTAATTTTGTATTTTTGAATATTTCCACTTTGATATGGAAGTTTGAATTCGAAAATAACTTTTATACAAATTGGAGAGGAGAAATCTATCAATGGTGGTGAAATCATTGCTTGTAAAGGTGAGAATTCAATTTGGTTATCCATCAGTTTTCATTGTGATTTTTTATTTTTGCATTATGTTTCAAACAAAGATAATATTTGAATTAATTTGTAAATCTTTGCCGACTCAGTGGTGTGTCTATTTGTGTGAAAATAAGTTCGTTCAATGAAAGCTACTTATTCCAAGATATTTTGTTTATTTAACATTTAAACGGCTTGTCTTTATTTATTATTGTTATTCTTATCATTATTGTTCATATATTTTACAATTCCTATTAGCAAGTGTTTTTTTGAAAAGATGAAAGGGGTAGAAAAGAAAAGAAAATATTGTTTTATAATGAAAAATGTTCAACGACAACAACAACAACAACAGCCTTGTTGGTTGATAAAAGAAAATTTTATGCGATTGAATCTTTTGGTTGTATGGAAAACATTCAATAAAATGTATTGTTATAATTTTTGAATGGTAAATTTATTTGTCAATTTCAGTTCAGCTTTTCATTGTTCATTGTTCCACTGAATGAATAGATTGAGGGTTTTTTTCTCTTTTCAAAAAATCACTCAATATATATTATGCATACTTGAACGTTGCATGCGGATTTGGCATCGTTGGATCAAAAGTGAACGTTGATTTATTGCTACTAATAAGTAATTGGCCGTTTGCCATGGCCGTGGAAAAATTATTTGAGGTGAAATTTCAAATCACTCTATTTAATGCACTGGTGGTGGTGATGCAGTTGCAATGACAAGCGAGTGAAGTTTTTCATGGTGATTTTAAATTTTCAAAAAACAAATGACGATGATGACTTGGTTGAGTTGTATTTGAAGAATTTTTACTTTTCATTTTTTAAATGGATGCTTTTATCCTCAAGATTGAGATACTTTATTTGTATGAGCAACTTGAAGTTTGCTTTTTCACATATACATATATGGATATGTATGTTGGTTTTAAAATTAGCAGTAGTTTTTTGTTTCAATTTCACTCCAAACGAATGAAAGATAAAAGAATGGAAATGTGTGTATGCAAGTGATATCGAATGACCAGTCATATGTCTGTAGAAGAACAATAAATTTTGACAAGCGTTGGCTCTAATTTGACATATTGCCATTGGCATTTGGAGCTGAATTTCAATCTTAATCGCAATTTCAATGCAGTTTTGAACGGTTCTTATTTTTTATTTTATTTTGATTTTTGAATGCGAACGATTCAAATCACAACACTGCTGCAGTTGTAATAATTTTGTGTTATCTAAAAAATGAAAACCCATTTGGCGGGAAAAAGAGAATTTTTCAAATTTCCTTTATTCCAAGCTGAACTCAATTTCTTCTATATTTTTTCTGTTTGTATTTTTCTGCGAGGGTTCTTAACCTTTTTCTCTTCTTCTTCTTCTTTTTCATGCAGAGGATTAATTTTTAAACAGTTGTTGAGACTGAGAAGTGAAATTTTCTTCTTTTTTTTTTCTTCTGTTTCAAATTGACAAAAAGCCGGAAATGCTTGCAAGTGGAGGAGGTGTTAATGATTTTCTACTCTGGGCAACAATTACTTTGGCAGCTAAACTTTGAGCATTTCGAAATCCGATTCAGCTGATGAATGATGCACAACAACTTGGTTCGATGCCGACGGCGGCAAAAGGTTATCAAGCTAAAGCAGGCTGCCAACAAGCTGCTAAAATGGCATAGGTGTGTGCGTATACGTATGCATTGGATCGATTTTGGACTAGCAATATTAGTAGTAGTTTTGCATAAACGAACCCGAATTTTTCTTCTTCTTCATATGGATTTTCATTTTTAAAAGATCAAGAATAAAAGAAAAGGATCGATTGGATCAACAACCAACGATCAACTGAAAATGCTCTACCTGACTGAATAGCAGCTGCTCTAATGTGAATTTTGCTCAGTTGCTGTCATCATTTATCAAAATACTGTTTTTCAAGGAAACAACGTTCGATTTAGGTTTTTCGTGTCCTCCATTATAAAATTCATCAATGTATTTTGTACAGAATAGTTGTTCAGTGATTAGGTGGATGTAGGAATAGATTTGAAGGAATTGTATTTTTGCTTCAAAAATAGCATGAAATTAAGTAGATTTTCAAACGGATGACTTATTCTTTCGTTTCTTTTTTTCAAAACAAAAGAAAATGCATTCAAAGAATTAATTGGCCAGTATGCTTTTATCATATTAATGTGTTCACGCGATTGCGAAACAATCAATTGCGCTAAATGTTTGAAACAATTGAGTTGAGGACATTTATTCGACTGTTGACCGGTGTTAGAACCTTTCAAGTGTACACTAATTAGCTGTTTCGATGATGATCATGTATTTTTTTTCTTTATTACTTATCAAGTATTATTTCAATAATTTGTAACATTGTTAACCTTTACAATTGTTGTTAATCAGAATATTTTGTGTTGTGAAAAATAGAATATTGAAATGGAAAAATCAGACGCGTGTTGCACCACTGATTTGATTAACATATCATTTCAAGGGTTACATTTTTCAATTATTCTTTTAATTTGAAAGCTGTTCAACTTTTCTAGATTTCTTAATCCATTCTTCAGACTGTGATTTAACTTTTTAATGCAATTAAGTAAATTGAAAAGCACTTTTTCTTTTCGAGCTTTATCGGCGAATTTTGAAAAATATGAAAATGCAAACACTTAAAATTATTACTACATACGTACATACATATATTTTTTTAATTATTCCATTTTAAATAATTTGATGAATTAGTTATCTTAATGATATGTGAAAAGTGTTTGAAAAAAGTATTTTCCATACCTTCAATGTTGAATATTCCCATTTTGGCAAGAGTTTGGAATAAGCAGAAGACTATATAGGTGAAAGGGAAAAGAAATCAGTCCATGTACAACTATTTCAGGTGTACAGTTATGCATAATACTAATGTGAAATATGTTAATTATTATTATTATTATTATGACGTCCAGAGGGTATGAAAGCAGGTGAGAAATACAAATATCGACGTACTTGTTTTATTTGCGTATAATGTTTGCCGGTTGTTGTTCTTCACACTTTCAAAAACTGAGCAGTGACTATGTATCTATCTGTTAGGCCGTTCTGGTGACAACTACCTCGTTTTCTCAGCGTTGATCATTTTTGTTTGAGGGGGATTGATTGGCCAGTGCCCATTAACACCGTTGCTCGTCGAGGTGACAATCGGCCAAGCGTTCGATTCAATACGACCAACTCAGTCAGGCCAATCTTTCTATTTTTCTGCTTGGGTCAAACCAGGCAACAAAAACGACAAAACCTCTCTTTTACGTCTTTGCTCCTCTTCCATCGTTGGTGGTTTGAAGCTTGCTTTGATGCTTATTAGCAAGCTTCTTCTTTTCATTTCTATTCCCTTTCCCGCCCTTCGTTCTCATCTTCTGAAAGTCACTGTCAATCGATGCGGGGGCGAGTTGGGGCGAGCGGCGAGATTCTTCTTATTCTTCTTATTTTCCCCCTTATTTCCCACTTGTATGCTAAATGAAGCAGTTGTTATTGTTGGTTTGGTTTGGTTTGGCTGCAAACTTGTGGGTGGAGTGACGAGATACGTAAGAAAGGGTGGGGTGGGGGGGAGGAAATAAAATTAATTATTCTTTTGTATTTTTATCATTTTCAGCATGTGTTTATTTAAGAGGAAAAAAATCAAATTATTCACCTTATTATTGAGTGTTTTGTTTAAAGCAAAATTTGAACAAGTAAGGGAGGGAAAGTTGGTTCTGTAGAGGTTGTGTTATTTTTATTGCATTTCAAGAATCAAACTTGTGTTTTATTTATTTTAACAAATTTTTGTTCTTTTATTTGGTGCTGCTTGATTCAATTCTCACAACACTGATAATTTAATGAACAAGTAGCTCTGAATCGTGCGAAACAGACTGGGCAAAGGAAGTGAGTTGATCCACAACTCCATATTCTCAGTGGCATTAATTTTTGTCCCATTGTCAATTATCGTTGCTTTGCCTGATCTATTGTTGCTTTTTTTACTTTCTAATTTTGTATTGCAGTCATTTTTCTAGGATCAAAAAATTATAGTTAACTAGTTGATGATGGTTGTGAGCTTGTATATTTGATGATTTCATTTTTTTTAAATCTATCATTTATCATTTTCTTTTTGTGTATAATGTGCGAGTTTTTGAAAATTGTTCAACTTGTGTAAAGCATGAATGTAAGGTTTGAATTTGGTCCCATTGATGACTGTAATAAATTGGCAGAATATTTGAGAAACTAATGGTGGTAGAATAATTCAGTGAATGTCATGGAAACTGCAGGAAAAGATGACGTCGGACATGATTTGAAACTACCTTTGCTTGCTTGTCTTCTAAATCAGCTTGTAAAAGTGGAACTTCAAGCCATGGTTGATAAAGTTATTTTATTTAATGCGCATGTTCATCATGCCATGCATAAGATAATTTCTACTACGGTCTTCTTATTGTTGTCAAAATTGACAATTTGACACATTTGACTAAATGATGTTCAGAAGTTGGTTGTATGCGATCTCGCATGACAACTTTTGTTCTCAGCAAGCAAAGCGAAACTTGAATCTCTTCACGATCAAAAGTGGAAACGTTTGCTGATCACATTTCGACCGGAACAAATTGGAAATTCACTTGTCGATCTTTGAAGAGCGTTTATTATTATTATTTTTTGCTTTAACAAAAGGGGATTGAGTGGATTTGCAACGCTTTAATTGTATTATAATTTGTCAGAGTACACGGTTTAATGGGCAACAATAATTCAGAATCCTGAGCTGAACTCTTTCTCACACACATAATAATTAGGTCGTCGTCGGTGATTTGGAATTTTTATTCAGATAATAATTTCCAAATGATGCAATTGTATTGAGAAAATTACTTTTGAAGTTGTTCTATTTGCATAAATTATTATAATTTTCTTTTTCGTAGAGAACAATTATTTATAGAACATTTTTTAATCAGTTCTGTTTTTCAAAATGATGGACATTATTTAATTGGTGTAAAACAAAATTCATTAAGTCATCGCTAAATTATTACAACAGCAAATTTTAGCATATCAGTTCTGTGTTTACTTTGTATTGGACTAATTTTTGTTTTGGTTACCAATAACACAATTTTCAATCCATCGGATAGCATTGCTTGGTTGTTCAATTGTGATCGATTTTGACATTTGTTAATTTCATTTGCACCAAATCAAAATTTCATCGTCTCCAGTGAACGACGCGATTACGGTCAAAAGTTACGATTTCACAGATTTATTTCATTGCAAAACAGAAAATTGTCATTCAAATTTGGGCAGAAGCGAATGCATAATAATGTTGCAGAATATCTCTCGGTCGACAGAAAAGCGGCAAATATTAGCATGCAGTGTGCTTGTCAGCATCTCGATGTCGAGCTAGTAGCAGCAAGTCAATTTGTGTGAACATTGGCGAAGTTGTAGAGATTTTTTTCCACTTTGTGCAAATTTCCCTCTTTTGCTTTTTATTCTACTATTTTGCTTTCTTCTTACCCTTCTTGAAAAAAGCGTTCAATTTGTTTCTTCGTTTTAAATCATCCAAATTGCAGGCAGCTGTCAGGAAATTAGCTTCAACTATTGCATTTCAACTGATAATAAGAAAGATAATTTGAATTTGTCGAACAAGCAACAACAAGAGACAATGGAAATGGGCTAGTTAGTTAGTTAGTTATACAATGGGATGATTTCTTTGCGTAGGCATTTTTCATTCAGATGATTCTTCATCTTCATTGTAAAATTGTCGATTGTGTGCTCGTATTTTCATGTAGCGGAAGTTGCTGTTTGAGCCGTGCGAAGATGAGTTGAATGGTTTCTGTTGGAAACTGTACAGACGCCACTGTATCTCTTCGGGACTGAGCAGATGTCTGCCGCTGGTTTCAGGCAGGAATAAAAAGAATGTCACCAGTGCACACAAGGTGAAAAATGTGAATAAATAAAATGTTCCTTCACGAAACATGCAAATTATTATTATTTCATGGAAACAATTTCATTTTTTCCACATAAACTTACCGGACTTTCCGAGAAGGTCGACTGTGCTCAAGAATGGCAATGTGACGATTAGATTGAAGAAGAAATTCGCCGTCGTGGCCAATGAGACGCCAATGGAACGTAACCATCGTGGATACAGTTCAGCATTCACTACCCACGGCATCATACCCAGACCTGTGAAATGAATGAAATATTTTTCTCTCCAACTGACAATTTCATTATTACCTGGGGCGAAAGAGATCAAATAGGCGAGCAAGCCAACAATCGGTATCCACGCATATTCGGACGGGCACCATTCCGGCGCCCAGATTGCCGGCCCGAAGGCGTTGTCCTCTTGGCTGCATTTTCCCACGGCTGAGTATTGGAATGTATCGTCTGTTGTTGGTAAACAGGATCCATTTTTGTCGACTCTATTTTCGTAGCAGAAACCACAACGTTGTGAGTTGACACAACTTTCACAAGTCAGGAACCCACCGCAAACAGTCGACTGGGTCGTTTCATCGTGAATGGTAATTTCAGGCGATGAGTTTGCGATCAAATGGAATCCCGACGCAATGATAATCAAACTGATGAATACCACTGAAATTTTAGCATTTGATTTTTTTTCTCAACATCCAGCAATCAGATTTGTTTCAATACTTAGCAAACTGCCCAACATGAGCAGGCGACGTCGGAAACGTTCGACCAACAGCAGCGACACAATTGTACATATGAAATAAAGTCCACTGGAAGCGGCCGCTAGCCATAAACTTATGCCAACCGTTTCCACACCGGCCATTTGGATGATTGTTCCACTGTAGTAGCTGGAATGTTGGGAATAATGGTGTTTAAATTTCATTTTTTACGAATATAACACTTTCACTTACAGTACAGCGTTGATACCACAAATTTGTTGAAACATGAACATGCTCATGCCTAGCATGAATATTCCAATGTAATGAAGCGATTTCAGCATTGTCCAGATGCTAGGTCTTCCTGAAAATTAAAAATGGCAATTACAATAGCTGAATGTTATTTTTGTACAAGGAGGTGATAGAGTAGTATTATAAGGAGTGAGTATAGGTACCTTTTTCCAAAAACATTTGCTCATCTCGGTCATTTCTGGCTTTGATCAGTTCGTATTCTTTGTTGGCATCCAACAGATTAGGTCGCAGTCGTTTCAAAGCGTCTCTAGCGTCCAACACTCTTCCATGATCCAAATACCACAGTGGTGATTCGGGAAGAAAATGAAAAAATATCACTTGCAACAAAGCTGGCACACAGGCGAATGCGAAAGCATATCTATAATTTCAGTCGGTAAAAATGAAACTTTTTTTAACCGATTAATGAATAATGTTCAATAATTTATCTGTTCAGACTGACTGGTCAATCAGACGTGAAATTATTTATTTAAATAATGTTGTGCTCATTTATTTATTCTGTTTTACTCCTTTCAATACAAAAAATACAGTTCTGTTGCTATAGAGGTGACTTAATAATAACTTTAATGAATATTCTTTTTCTACGGTATTTTGTTTGACAGGGTATGTGTATTTTGCAATGATCTGGGCATTTACGTTGATTAAAAAATATCAACAGTTATTTTTAATTTCGAAAATTTCAAAAATTATATATATATATAATTAAATTGATTCATGCAGTACTTTTTAAATAAATAACTTACCGCCATCCGTTTCCAGAATAAGAACCGAATGCCGCGCATAGGAAGTTGCTAATAAAATTACCGCCCGTAATAAACACACTGTTCATGGAGACCAAAAATCCACGCGAATGGGCGGGGCTGCATTCGGCAATGTACAAAGGAACCGATGAACATGTCAAACCTGAATTTTTAATAAAGTTCTATTTTTTCTCATAGTATTTTATTAAATATAACAACAGCCTGAATTATATTGTTTCAATAATTTTATACAACAAATTTCTATTATCTGAACAGTTTGTTTGTAATGCGTTGTATGTAATATTGTTCTGTAGCTTCGGTTGATTTTGATAACAGCAAATGTAACAAATTGAAAAAAATATAAGAAAAATTGTTCACCTGTGGCAAGGCCGATAATAATTCTGGATATTAATAATGATGTTTTGTCGGTTGCTCCAATGAATAGGATGCTTCCTAGCAGGAAGATGAAACCTGCGCATCGGATGACAAATTTTCGTCCAAAACAGTCTGCCAAAGCACCGCCAACGAGGGACGACAACGCGGCAACTCCAACAGTTATTGATACTAAGAGTTCCTAAAATAATTTTTGCATTTCAAACATGAAACAATGCATGTGGAAAAATTTAAAGAAACAGTATGATTTGCTATTATTATCAAACTTATTTACTTTTGATTTTTTTCAAAAGTGGAAAAAATCAATTGACATGCATCAGCAATGAGCTGAATGACTAATAATTGCAACCTTTGAGCTATTATTACATAGCTTTTTGTTTGGACAGGTAGTCGAATGTGTATTATTGTCGAAAATTTACTATTGTCATTAGAATTGTTACATTGGGAGAGTTTCTTAAAAATTGATTTGCATTTCCAAGTTTTGAATATTTTTTGTTAAGAGGACGTTGTTAGGGGCAGGGAGAGAAAAAGGTTTTCTCTTTTCATTCTTTTTAACAATTTCGAATTCCATGAATTTGAAATGATTTGAAAATTTAAACAAAGAAAATTCATGAATACAGACTTTGATTTGGGGATTTTCTTAAGGTTTTATTTAAATAATTCTGAGCAATGTGCAAAAAAGAAATTCAATCGATTGCTGCAAGGATCCACTTTTCCAAGATTACAAGAAATAAGCGGTTTTCAGAGGACTTTTTGTTTTCACTCTCTTCCACTGTGTTGGCATGGCTAGGAAATTTTACGGGTTGAATGCATTGATTGGGTTTGCATCATTTTGAGGTGAAGGAATTTGAAAAACTGCTGCAAATTTAGTAAATGAATGTTAGGCGCTTACTGCAAGCGTATCATCCAAAATTGTTGATGTGCTGCTCACTTTTGCTGCGATTGATTGATAATTTCTAATCTTGTCCCAGTCTCTCCCCTGCCCACTCTTAATTTACTGATAGTTATTTCATACGTGTGTTCATTTTTCAATTATTACAAAATTATTTATTTACTTTGCTTTGTTATGGAAATTTGAAGCAAAAATTTATTGTAATTTATTCAAAAATGAAATATGTGAAATTGTAAATTAAGTGAAAATGTCCGTTTCAACAATTATTATTATTACTCTTATTCTTTATTTTATGGATTGACGATAAAATCGTAAAAACCCTATTTAGACATTCGTAGGAAGTGTTGTTCTTTGAAACATTTCAAGTTGATTAATGTTGACACCACTGTTGATGTATATAAAAGTAGAGGAAAAGTTATTTATTTATGATTTATTAATCTGTTGAGATTTTAAAAACAAGCAAAAATATTCACTCTGAACAACCCAACCGATTGTTAATTGCAATTTGAAAATTTTTTTGTCTTTTGAAATGGAGAGAATTTTTCGAGGAGGGAGAGTGTTGATTTTTTTTCATTTTTCTGAAAGGAAAATTACGAAAATGCTTCTTTTTCACATACTTGCCAAAAATGGTCGAGTTGAATTTTTTGCTTAATCGCAACCATGGCACTGGATATGCCTCCCGTGTGAAAGCCGAACAGCAGGCCGCCGAGTGCGGCGAACATGGTCGCCATGTGCATTGTACTGGATATTCGTCTTTTGCCCAATGGACCGTCTTCTTGGTCAGTGTCCACTTCGTCGATAAGTTGCATCTTTTGTTTGTTTGCAAGCGGATGAATCTGCACAAAAAAAGAATATCATAGGCAAAAATGGAGTGAGAAAGCAACGTGATGCAACAAGTGATGAATTAGAAAAACATTTTTTTTCAAAAAAACAGAAAATTAATATTTTCATAAATTATATCAAGAACAAAGCAAGCTGCTGTTCGAGTCAACGGCGGGTTGTGTTGAAAAGCTGTTTGTTCCAAGTCGACCATAACTGCTAGTATATTTTTGCTTTCTGCTTGTTTTCTATCTGGCAAATATGGCAAACTGGCAGCGTAATTTTTCTTTTAATTCTCTGCATCGTCGTATTGATTCTGCTTTTACCATCAAGCAAATGGCACACACACACACACACAACACTGACAGCAGTCGGTGAGAAAGCCGTTTACTTTTCCGCAATTGGATTTGAACGCAACGACAGCGTTTAAAACTATTAAATAATTTTTTGTTCAGATCTCTCCCTCTCCCACTCTCTGTGTATGTGCTCAGATCATGATCATTTCCAATTGCATGATTAGCACTAAATTACACTGCATAAAAAATAAATTATAATGTTGAATTTTTAATACAGAAAATATGTACCGTTCGTGTTGAATAATAATCACTCACTGGCAATTGAAGAATTCAATTAAGCTTTTCTCTCTTCTCTCTCTTACTTTGTTTTTTATGAATTTTTTTCCTATTACAATAATCAAGATGGATCATCAATCAATCTGGTGAAGGAGAAATATACTCTTCTTTATATGTATATATCCTTATTCTTCTTCTTCTTTTTATTATTATTGTTGTTGTGGTTGTTGATTATGGTAATATATATATATTTTTTTTTTGCACTTTCTCTATTCATCTGCAGCTGTTGTTGTTTCCCTTTCTTTGTATTATTCTTCTCATGCAAAAAAGAAGAATGCACCTAATCAACGCATTGTGATTTTAATTACTGTGCATCTTTACGACTTTGTTCATTTATTTACGCGAGCGCGTAGTCTTCTTGCCGAAGAGGAAAAAGATGGAAATTCAAATTAAGCGTCAGGGTTTGTTCACTATGGCAGCGCGTGATTGGATCAACTGGAAATGAATGACGTGGTCTCCATTAATGGATTTTTCACAGTTGATCACAACTACTGAAGCTTTATATTACAAATGATGCTTTTCGAGACAGAAACGGCAAAGTTGCAATGTTAATGTCGTTTTTTTCTGGCTTTTGCTTATTTATTCTGTGTGAAGAATGGATTTCATTGTGGGCTTTTTCCTTTCCGATTCAAAATTTCTTATACCGAAGTTAGCAAACTTTCCCAATTCCAACCGAATCTACATAAAAAATTATCCATTTTCTTTTTTGAAGAGTACATTTATTATTATCATCATTAGTGGAGTGGAGTGGATTCAACAAATCGAATTTTGCCATATTTTATTACAAAAGATCCCATGTTTGTGTTGGTTTCTCTGTGTCTCTGTATGTGCGCGCGTGTGTACATTTCGTGTTAATCGATCAAAGTGGGGAGGGGGTTTTTGGAAACTAGAGATTTCACAAATGAGGTGATGTTCACTTGATGACAGTTTTTACGTTTTGCAAAATTTTTTCTTTTATTGAAATTGACATGAGCTGCCAGGAAAGCTGTTTCGAAATGGAATACAAACAGAGCATAGCAGCAGCTTTGGAAGAAAATCTGACTACATACAGCTTGAGTGGGGGGGGGGGAAGGGGGAGCAAGAACAGAGAGAGAAAAATCCACAACTGTTCAACACGTGCAGCAAATTGATCGAATATGTATAATACAGCAATGTTTACCGACCGACAATGACTGTTGGAAATGTTGAGAATTTTATATATATATTATAGATGAATTCAAGAAAATTTTATGTTCTCTTATGTATAAGAAAGTGTAAAGTTTTACACCAGGACAGATAAATTTCAAATTTATTTGTACATTATTGAAATGAACGATCAAACAGATTTTATTCATTCAAAGGGTTTTTAAAAATAAATTTCACACATGAGCTAAAGTTCTACATTTGCTTACCTGATCTTCAACAAAAATTGTACTTTGTCACTTGTGAGAATGATACAAATGGAATAAAATATATGCAGGAAAAAAAAGGATTATTTTCCCAAACTCAATTCAGATATTTTAAAAATTATACAAATGTAGGATGTGCTTTACTGAAATCAAGCGGACAGTGTTCTTCGGTCGTTCGCAATAGTTCGACCAGAGTTTGAATGAATTGTTTGCGTCGGCAAAATCGATCTCAATGCGGCGGCGAAACGAGCACACACAAGCAACAGCAGCGGCAGGCTTCTTCGGCCGGGGGACGTCATCAATTGTATAAAGTACAAAGTCTCGGATAGATTAACGATAAGATGTTAAAGTTGGAGTTGGTTGACTTGTCGACATTAGCGCCACCAACATTTGGTTGTTATGAGTATTTTTTTTCCTCCACTGATGATCGTTGCTCAGATCTTCTTCATTTTTATTCAATTCACATCACAGGCCAAAAGTTGGCAATTTCAACCTCTGTTTAACGTCGTCTACAAACGACTGCTTGAACAGATAAATGAAACAGATATATTTATACAGAAAAAATAATTGTTCTTTTTCAGTGATAAATTTATTTAAACGCTAGAAAATGCTACACTTGAACATTGTAATTAATAGGTAATTGGTGGGGGGGAGGTCATTTCTACCAATAGAATTATTTCATTCGCATTTCAGCTTACGTCAGCATATCAATTTTGTCTGCGGTAAAATTGCACATCGCGTGTTCACAGTGCACCTGCTTAAATCACTACTCTCGTCGTGTATATGTATGCAAATATAGAGTTTATTTATAGCACACAAAAAATAAAAGAATCTTAACGATTGATGATCATCTTGTTTATTATAACACTACACTGGACAATATTTTTTTTATTTTCTGCTCAATGTTGTTTTGTTTAAATGGAAAACGTGAAATTGCAATTTATCCAATGTTATAAAGATTTACTTAATGCTTAAAATGATTATTGATTTTTGAATGCAAATTTCAAATTTATCCCTTCTCATACTTTGTTAGCTGCGCATCTTGTCTCATGTGAAAATTGTGTTCACGTGATTCTGTAAATTTTTAATTAATTAATTGATTGATTATTATGTTTGATTTGTGAAATTGAAATTGGAAAAATGAACACCCACGGCTTATTGTTAAACATGAATATTTGCCTATCTGTTCGTGTAGTGCGCTGCTGGCGTTGTTATACGATTTGGCTATCAATCAATTGAGTTACAGTGATTGAGCTTTTCCTAGAAATGCAATTTCTTTTGTGATAAGTGAATTGAATTTCAACGACACTTTCGATTCACTGAATCCAATTTCTGCGCTGCTTCTTCTCGCGTTAAATTTTCTTAACATAATCTTTCTACAAAATTTAACAATTAATAAATTGTTTCAAGTAAAGTGCATGCAAATTGAACAGAATAAGAAATTTTTTTTTGCTCCTGATTCATCATTAGAGTGGAGGAAATATATAAATATATACATATATATTTTGTTTTCTGATTTATACAAAAGTTTGCATCTAATTGTAATTGGGATTGGAATTTTGGAAACAAGCTCTGTGACGTTCTGCTTCTGTATAGAAAGCTACAGGCTGGATCGCTTTTTCGAATTCTTCCAACGTACAGGCGAATGATTTGCATCCGGGAAGAGTCAACGGTACAGGGTCGACTTTGGTGTTGTTGCGAAAATAGATTTGCACATTATGATCTCCTTGATCCGTTTCGTACAATTCCACCATCACTGCCGACGCTACTGGAGTCATCAAACCGTTGGCAATATTTAATCCATACAAAAATGAAAGCAGCGTACCATCGTGCTGAAATAGAAGATTTAAAAAAGGAAATTTTCATCATCATCACTAAACAACCGACACCACTTGGCAAAACTTACGGCTGAATAGATGAACATTTTCGTAGGTCGAAATAAACGACTTTGGATTTTTTGTTTCATATTTTTCATTATGGTTCCAATTAACAGTCCTCAAAGAGTAGTTGTACGTTGAATTTTTGAATATATTTAAATTTCACAAAATTACCTCCTTCGTATTTGGATTTTTCGACTGAATTGAATTCGAGCAATCGTCGTTGGAAACCAAGTTTGGACAGCAGATCAATTAATGGCACCTGTTCGTTGGTGCCAGGGTCTGGCCATGTTTGATTAGCCCAATCTGGCAGTCTATTGCCGGCGTCGACTATGCGTTTCAAACTGCCGACAATTTTGCCAACGGCATTCCATTTGATATTCTGCCAGCCGGTCTTATTTTCCAAAAATGCAAACAATTCTTTGTAATCATTTTCAACTTTTTCAATCAGTTCATTCGACTGATTGCGGAACACGGCGTGCAATGCTGGACAATTGAAACCTGTTCGAAGCAGCTTGAAAACAACAATAATAAATACAAATACATATTTCATATTGTTTCACAAGCATTCAATATTTCCATTACGTATTCTTGATTAGTTGGCAGTGTGTGCACTGGGACAGGTTGCCATCGAATATTTTCGTTCCAAATTTGACTTTCATCCGGCGGAAACATGCCCGCCAGGTTGCATTCGGCGCTCGATAACGTTCTGTCCGTATCTGTAGATCTCACGTACACCTTTTCGTGTTTCAAAAAACAAATAATCTATTTTTTTTCTAATCTCTCCTGAAATTTATGCAAAACTTTACTTCTGATGCGTTGTAATGGTCGGATAGGAAGTTTGCATATCTGCTGCGTAAGTATTGTCCAAGTTCATATTGCTGTTGGCAGCCAAGCTGAAAATTGAATCAGGTGCATTTTTTTGAATGTATTGTTGAAAAATGTAACAATAGAAGTGATTGTGTAAAATTATTGAAAGCAGTTTTCATTGTGTCTGATTTTGATTTTTCTTTTTTGAAATCTTACCTTTGTCAACTGCCGAAAACCATTCGGATATGCCCATTCCTGGTATTCATCTGTTGGAAAAGTTCCAAGTGGGGTTCTGTATCCGTGACGGTACATCTGTTCCAAATGAACAAAATATTCTTATTTTATTGGATATAAGTTTTCAAAATGCACAAAGAATATATGTTTTTGTTTTATTTTAAATTTACGTACAACATGGGCAAAAATAAGTTTGTCGGTCGATGTGATTTGAAAGAATGATAAAAATAATATCCATTGCAGAGGTAATAATTGCATTGGGACTACGAACGTCGAGCGTGATGCAAGTGAACAAACGGTATCGCTTTGAAATAATTTTCAAATTATGGAAATAAGAGTTATTATATATTTTATTTCAATTAATGAATGATTTCAACCACGACAATATTTCTGGAACAGGTTGTGATTGTGATGGAAAATTTGTCGAAATCAAAACCATTGCTATTGTCATTGAGCTAAACAGGAATTAGTAATTCGTTTTCCATTTTGCTTATTTATCTGTACATTGTAATATTTGTCAACAATTGTTACAACTAATTAATTTGCTACAACTTCTGATTGATTATCATAATTTCATGCTCATACAAATTACAGGTGTTTTTTCAGTTATGTTCAATAATTTAGTTATGCAAGAAACGTGAATCACATTGAAATGTACATTTTATAATTGAAAAGATGTACAAATGACAGACAATGTGAACTATTTTATTTAGTCTTCTTCCTTTCTTTTTTTTAACATTAGCATTGGAACAAAAAAGCAGTATTATTTAAGAGCTGACAGAGTTTTTGAAATTTGTGAAAATTCCATTCAAAATTAATGCCTTTTCATCATTGCTCAGATTGCATCTGCTGCCAAACAAACGTGGTGTCTTTTTTTCAGCGGGTAAAGAGTGGCATTTTTGAATATTTCCACAAATTCCTCAAAGCTGTAGGTGAAATTTGCGCACTTTCTCGAGTGCACCATTCCCAATCTTTCAAAATTTTCATTCTGTACCAACATTTCAACAGTCAATGCCCGCTCCATTTTCATTTGGAAAACCATAGCCGATCCATCTTTGACAATGTAACAATCAGCTAAGCGTATTGCATGCATCAAGCTGATCAATGTCTGCTTATTCTGAAAAAATAAAAATTATCGTTTTTTTATCATGGAACTTTCATAATTTAAAATACAATATATATATATACGAACCACAGAATAAATATAAACTGACGGTTCACTGGCGTCATGTATGTGTAATGACTTTTGCTTTACATTTTCCATAATTTTACCCAGCAAATAGCCTGAGAAATGAATAGAGAGAAATATTACTACAATTTTATTCTTTGTTATTGTTGTTGTTACCTGATTTCAATTTTGCTTTTTTGAAAGAACCGAACTTCAAATTGAAGTTAATTTTTTCCAAATCTTCCAACATTTCCCGTATAGTCGCATTTCCACTTTTCCTGTTCATCCACTGATGTTCGAAATTAAGCAATTCTTCTTGTTTGTAAATATTCAAAAACTTTACTGCCTTTTTTATGTTCATATTTTTTATTCCTGTCAACTTTCTTAATTCAGCGTAAAAATTCTTGTACCTTTCGTTCACAGCTTGAACGGCTCTTTTGCTTTCAGCGTCGAATACTTTTTTATAATTTGGACAATTGGCATCTGCATTTAACAGCTGAAATTGCATTATTATCCACATATATATATATATATATTCTTGTCCTTTAATTTCTTTCATCACTCACTCACAAAATCACGTTCCAATGAAACTGAATATACGGGAATTGGATACCAAACTGCTGGATTCTTTGCTGGAAAAATTCCTTGCAAGAGACAAGTTGCACTGGTTAGTGCGGCATCGGTTGCTAAAGATCGAACGCTGATCTAAAATTTAAATGTAATCAGTTTTTCGATTTATTAAAAAAGAATATTTAATGTCCAACCTCAGACGATCGATACTGATTGTCTATTAATCTCGGATAAGCGGTTTTCAACTGCTTGCCGTAGTTGAATGCACTTGCACAAGCACTCTGCAAGTGAATGGTGTAAAAAATTAATTATTTATTCATGTCTCAGTGAAAGATTTAGGCAAATTAATTAAAATTACCATTGTCAGCTGACCGTAACCTAGAGGTATGTGTCCGGGCGAGAGTTGGCTTGTTGGATAATTTGCTATTGGTGTTGTACGGCCATGGCTTTTCAGCTAAAAGAAAAAAAAGCAAAAGCAATATTTTTTTCATTAGTATTGTGCATTTTCAGTTGCGCAAAGAAGCCAGTGTCCAAATGGTATTCTAGCTCTGTTTTGTTTGTTTGTTTACTTAATTCTTATTTACCACTTGAAGTAGGATGGTTTCGGCACAGCAAAATCGAATCCAAATCAAAACCAATGGCAGACTTTTTGCAAAATTTCCCATCGTCGACACCATTTGCAGTGAAAGCTGAAATTTTAATAAAATGAGCAACGAGAAACGAAGTTGAGTTTCAAAATTGAGTCGACAATTGCGAAACAAATGGTTGGCGTGAAATTATCAAAAGACAATTTTAATCTATTGCACTTGCGTGCAGATTCTTCTCTTTCTTTCTGAGAAATTGTTTTCAACGGACGTTATTAAGCACATTAAAATATGTTTTTAGTTTTTTTATAAATTGAAATGCTTCAATTCTGATAATTTTTCAATCACTTGTAACAGTTGTTTGGAATGTTTCATTTTGAAATGTGAAATTTTGAATTGTTGTATCGTGTTGCGCATTTGAAAAGTAAAAATAACATCTTTTCATTTAGGTCCATTTTTCATTTTGATTGGTTTCAAAACAACCATGATAATCAAGTACAACAACAAGTGCAACGTCATTATTGGTAAGATAACTTGATTTT
>NW_003526944.1:4570645-4619444 GCF_000181795.1 Trichinella spiralis
TGAGAAACGGACACTTGATTAGTGTGTTTAGTTGTTGAGAAGTTCCAATCTATTCTTGTGATATTAATTAGAAATTGTCAAAATTCTGCAAAATTCCACATCTGCTAACTTTACGTCTCGTTTCTGAATCAACCTTTTTTCAATTCTGACATTCAAAGTTTAAACATTTCGGGACATTCATTCACCTATTAGATCATTTCTATGGTGACATTCTTATACTTTGTTTTTCAGTATACTTTTTGACTTCAATTTGTTGCGTTTTATTTAAAAAAGCCTTGGCATTTTTTTAATTATTATTTTTTTAAACAGTTAAATATCATGACGCTTGTTTTGCATTTCTGTGTCATGAAATGTGAGACACTGAGTTTGCGTTGTTTATTTGCAATTTATTTACATTAGAAAAATTTTTTCTTCAACCAAGTGTCATTTGTATTGCAAATATTGCACATGTTTTATCGTGTCATATTTAGCATGAAATATATTTTGCAAGCGGTTAGCTGTTGATATAAACACTTTGATTGACACTCTTCAGCTGATTGTACATATTGCTTGCAATGGATAAATAACTGGAATTTTTATTTTTTGCTGAATTTTGTAAACATAAAAAGTTATAAATTGATATTCATATTTTGCCTTTTTTTCAAATCTGTAATTTCTTCAGTTGAATGTATGTTCAATTTCAGTTTGAAACTTAATTGTAATACGACTTTTTGAAATGAAAATTTTCCTACTGTAGTTTTGAAAAATATCGTACTATGTGATTTTCACGTTAATAATAGTCATGTAAATTGAAAAGAAGCTGTTGTTTCACTTTGATGATTTGATTTTTTTTTATTTAGCTGGCCCGATCGCATTAGCCAAACATTTTTTGGAAGATTCTGAAGAGCCATTTTTTGTTCTTAATTCGGATGTTGTTTGCAATTTCCCTTTTGAAGAGATCAAACGCTACCATAAAAAACATGGTCGAGAAGGGACAATTGTGGTACATTTGTTGTTTATATTGAATTGTTGTTTATTGTGTTGTTTATTTTTTTCTAATAATGAAGGTTACTCGTGTCGAAGAGCCATCGAAATATGGTGTGGTTGTGTTCGGTTCCAGTGGTGTAGTGGACGAATTTGTGGAAAAACCTGAAGAGTATGTGGGAAATAAAATCAATGCAGGCATTTATTTGCTGAATGTCAAATGCCTTGATCGAATTCCGGTAATTTTATTCAAAGAAAAAACAGATGTTTGACTGTTTCTTTTTTAAACCGAATTCTTTCTTGTTGTTATTCTTCAAAAACAAATTGCTATTGTTTAGTTCTGTTTTTACATTTTCAGCTGAAGCCTACATCAATAGAAAAGGAAATATTTCCACAAATGGCCTCTGAAGGTCAGCTATGTGCCTTTGTGCTTGATGGTAATTTTTTCCTCGGTTATTATACATCGTTTGCATTTCTGTTGTGGAAAAAGAAATTTTGTTTTCTTTCAATTTTCAGGCTTTTGGATGGACGTTGGACAGCCGAAAGATTTTATAACCGGCAGTGCGTTGTATTTGGAACATTTGAAGAACACTGTTCCAGGCTTGCTTGCCGAAGGATCACAATTTCATGGCAACGTGCTGATGGTTTGTGTAAAATTGTTCTGGTGTAAATTGTTAATTGTTTCTGTTGATCCATACAGGATCCATCGGCAAAGGTGGGTTCCTTGTGTCGCATTGGACCGAATGTTGTAATTGGTCCCAACGTGATCATCAGGGATGGTGTCTGTCTCAAGCATACGACCGTGTTGGCTAATTGCGTCATCGAATCGCACAGTTGGATCAACAACTGTATCATTGGTTGGAAATCATCCATCGGTCGTTGGGTAAGGTGTTCTTTCTTTTCATTAGAAATTTATTCAATTTTCGATTTAATAATTCTCTTTCTTCTGCTCAATTCGACTGTGCATATATTTATTTATACAACTGTTGTAAAAGATTATATCCAACTTGCAGATTAGTATGTTTTTTTCTTGTTGGTGAAATGTTTTTATTTTTCATAAAAATATTGTTTTCCTACTGCATTTTATTTTAAAATTAAGTTTGATGTTGCTTTGAGTTGTGCATTTAATTATGTTCAAAATCATAGGTTCGCATGGAAAATGTATGCGTCTTAGGCGAAGATGTACTAGTAAACGATGAAGTGTATTTGAATGGGGCGAAAATTTTGCCTCACAAAGGAATTACAGAAAATGTCCCGAAACCGCATATAATTATGTAATCTATTCAACACATTGCCTGGTTGATGGTTCATCATTCAATCCGCTATTTGATTTCCTACGGCTAATAGGTAATGTTGGTTATTTTGGTTAACATTTTTCTTCACAATGCTCTGTTATTCTGTGATTGGTTTTCAACGGTTTATTGCAATTTTTTCTTCCGTTATTTCAACCTGTTGTTGGCTTTAATTGTTACATCGATTGTTCACAGTTGCCAAATTATTGTTGCTGTTATACTTGAATAATTCAACTTTTCCCTTGATTCATTGTTTTGCATTTTTTCCATAATTTGGTGATTGATTGAATTATTCGTCCATTCGACATGCAAAAATGAGAGATTGAAGTTGATATGAAATAACATCTCGAATAATGGTATGCATGATTTTTCTTATTTGTTTATTTCATTTCGTTCGTAGACGATGCAAGGTTGTTAATTTTTTTATGCAAGTGAAGTTTCGTTGAGAGTTAGGACAATTTAATGCGAATGGTAGAAATAGCAATTGAACCGCTTCTCTTCGCCTGGCAATGAACTTTTTCAAAAGTAATAATAATAATCACAGTGAAATCACATCCGTCAAGCTATGTATTTTTTTTAAGTATGCAAGCAAGTCTTTCATCTGAGTGGAAGAGTAAGCAACAGCCAAGGGAAGCTGTGAGCTCGTTAGCTCAGTGTCAGCGTTTTCCAATTCAGCTTTGAATTGTATTTCTGCTACAGTTTATTATTATTATTATCATTATTGTACAGTACCGTTGTTGTCTTCATTGTCTCTTCGGTTGGTACTGGGCACGATCATCTGTACAAACTCTTCGTAGTTGATCTGCTCATCTCCATCTTTGTCCACTTCGCGGATAATCTCGTCCACTTCTTCTTCGGTGAATTTTTCGCCCATTGTAGTCATGAAATGGCGAAACTCTTGAGCAGTGATGAACCCATTTCCATCTTTGTCAAACACCCTGTGAATATGACGTTTGTATTCGATCAGTGCAATATGAAGAAGATGAGGACGGGAGGCGGGGATGGGTGGGGGCGGAGGAAGGGGAGAGGATAATTAAAATAAGCAAGCTTTGATATTTACCGGAAAGCGAGACGAACCAATTCTTGGTCAGTTTCCTTGTTCATGCACTTCATCATTCGGCAAAATTCGACAAAGTCGATTTTCCCATTGCCGTCGACGTCGAATTCGTTGACCATATTCAACAGTTCATCTTCAGTTGGATTGAGTCCCAGCATGCGCATTGCAACGCCAAGCTCTTTGATGTTGATCGTGCCGTTGCTATCCCTGTCGAACATCTGAAATGGAAAGCAAACATTTGCATAATGAAATGTGACCATCAAAGAAGATATTGTGAAAAATTAATTGATCATCATCAGATTTGTGTGGGAAAAATTATTTTTCACTCATCCATCATTTGAATTTGTTTATTTCATTTTTGATAACGATCAATATATGTTTACTGATGAAGAAGACGTTTCCATCACTTTCACTTCAATATTGCTATAATTTAATTGTTGTTGTTGTTGTTGTTGTTTTCTTTGTGGTGATCATTTTCCTCGAAGCGTGCACGCGGGAGGTTTACGCCATGGATTGATTTCACGTTAACAGTAGCTGGACGGCCGCTGAGCCGGCGGACATTGATGATGCAATAATGCATGACTGACCACTGCTTGCAACGGTGACGTTTACAATTCATTTCATTAGTGCGGATGTTGGAAACTACTAATAGTAAGTAGTCAGGCATATTGGCGCAGCATTCTTATTCAAATTCAAACAAACACTGCTCTGCTTTTACTGATAATTTTCAAAGTTGGTGTATGCAAATGGAAACATGTAAAGGAACCGTTTTGGTCGACACAAATCTATACTGTGTTTTTCTAATGCTTAGACCACTGAACTTCCTTCTATACCATCAGGAAGTTGAACTTCGATTCCTATTGAAAACATGCAGATGAGAAAATGGAAAATTATTGTTCAACAATTCTCGTTACTAGGCGTATTTTTGTTAATTGGAAAGCACGTCGATGATTGTTCAACTGTTCTCGGACAAAAAAGCAATTTAATTGAAGAAAATTTGCATGCTTGATTGGAAATTTATCTTTTAAATTGCTGCAATAATAATTTCTCTTCTGATAATAATAATAAGATGTTGATGATAATGATGAGAGCAGGAGGAACTCGATTCACATCAAGTGCAGGCATTGTTTTTTATATCATTTGACACGTATGCTGCTTCTTTTTCACACAGTTGCCACTAATGGTATTTTTGAAATTGTCCAAATCAAATTTACCACCAAGGCGTGGATCGAATTGGTTAAATTGTTCCGAAGTAATTTGGGCAATTTTAAAGTGGAGAAAAACAAAATAGACAGAAAGAATAAAATTCTGCACGAAGCTGATCACTTGCAGTGGAGGAATTATTGAATGAAAATTTTCACAACTGATCCGGAGGTTTTTCTTTTAATTTTGTCCCGGTTTTTTCATAATGGGCGTGTTTTTGAAAAATTTGCTTAATCGAACCAGAAACATTACAACAACTTCAAAGCCGAGCTTACACTGCGACGTGCATCCCGGTGAAATGATGCGCCGACATTGGCAGTGCTTGTGAAGTATCCAAGTTGTAAATTGTTCTTCCACCCCTGCCAGACAGAGTCTTCATTGTTGTGCACGCAGCCTCGACGGCTGCAATCGATCGTTTCACCGTTGGCAGTTTTTTCCATTTTTTCACGCCTTCATCGTCACATTTTGGACTGAATTGATGAAAAATTAACGCTGCTAGTGACAGGCGCATTTTGTTGCGTTTTTTATTTCTTTTGCTAAATTGGTTAATGCACACAACTGGTGTCAAAAGAAGCCCAATCTGTCAACGAGTGTCTAGTCGATATGATATATGTGCATGTACATGTATATGGATATATGGATATGTATAAAGAGTTCTTCTTTTGATTGTTTTTTTCCTCTTTCCATTTCATACAAATATATATCACTAGATAGATGTTCTGGATATCATGTTGCCAAGTTGTGTTGTGGATGAAGGGATTTTCTGTTTTATTTTTTTAACTTAAAACTTTTTGAATTTTAATTAATTATTATATCTGAAATTTTCTGTTGGGAAAGGTTAATTTTCTGAAAATGATCCTCACATCAAATTAACATCGAATAGGAGGAATATGATAGAGGTAGAGGCGGAAGAGTTAGTTTGAGAATTAGGCTTACTTTGAAAGCGGCACTGAATTCTTCCAGTTCCTCTTCAGTGTAGGCGTTGAGACGAGGCGAGACCAGGGTCTTGACGACAGTATTTCGGTTTTTGGACTCTTGGGATATTCGGCCGAAAGCTTTCGACGCCCATTCCATATTCAAGCTACAGATGATCGCAACGACAAACGGTCGGTTGGTCAGCTTTTCTGACCTGACCGCTCAGGTCGCCCTTGGTCGGTGGAAATGAACACTAGAGAAAGCAACTCTTACCGCTCGGAGTCAATGACAGCTCTCGGATTGGACAAGTAAGCGTTAGGCTGAAACTGTCGCATGATTAAGCGCAAAGCAAAGCTGCAGTAATAGTAGACGCGAGCAGTCGATGCATGGCGCGATCACAGGTGGCGCACCGCAGCATTGGTTTCAAAAATGAAATATGGAAAATTTTGAAGGGAAATGAGAATTTTTGCAATTAACAAAACTAACAAAGGAGAAAAAGAGCAATCAGAGAGAGAGAGAAGGCTAAGCTAAGAAAGTGAAAGCGAGAAAATACGCACAGAATGATAATATGGGAAAATGGGTTTGGCTTGCTTGGGTGCGGTGGCTGTTGGAGAAGAAAAGAGATGAATCAGCATTTTGCATCGATGACAATGAAATTGCATTAATTACGATTGACATCTTTTGCCTTTTAAGTTGGTAATAGTTTACGCAAACGGCCAACCGTTTGCGGTTATTCAAATTCGTTGCTTCTGATCAAGCAGCCAACCGAACTGCGATTTTCTCTTTTCTTCTTCATTGTCACCAAATAAAGCCACTCACTCGCTTTGTTTGTTCGTTAATTACGTTCCCTTTCATTCACTTTATCTTTTCCATCCATCCATTCTTCAAACTTTTACTTTTAACATTTATTCTTTCTTTATTTATTCTTTTTTTTTCTGATTAATTGAAAAAATGAAAATAAGCAATACTGACAACAATTTTAAAGCACCACAAAGTTGTATCGAATTTTTCAAGCGCATTATTACGCAAATAGTCATGGATCTCTCTCTCTCTTTCTCTGTTGTTAGTTTGATCATTTGTTTGATCGCTGCTGTGTTGTTTGTTGGTTTGTTTCTGTTTTTATAAATATCATATGCAAATATTTAAGGGAAAATTTTTTCACGGTGATCGGTTGTGCTACCGCTAACAGGGGTAAGATTGATTAGCTGATTAATTTCATCTTTTCACAGAAGAAGTTCAATTGAAACCAAATGGTTTTCTACTTGTCACCTTGAACCGAACGATGCGACTTCATTGTATGCTTAAGTGAATAATTTATTTGACAATGTGCGCTTTCTGCTTTGCTTTAGCATCGTTGGTATTTAGGTTTTGCTTTAGCATCGAAACATGCATGGGCTATCATTTATTTATTTATTTTTACATTTATATGTACCCAATTTTATCTTTGCGAAAAGATATAAGCAGTATTGCTGTTTTTTGCTCTGCATTCATCGAATTTAATCATTTTGTGAATGAACGAGACGACGAATGTGCTTTCATTAACGAAAAGTTTACTTTTGGGTATCGTTTTACGCGATCGTATAGCCATAATGGGACATTTCAGTGAGTGAGTGGTGAATTCACGTTTGCCAGTGCTGTGCACGTTTTGGTGATGGAAATTCACGTCGACAACATTAATATTGCATTATTGAAAGCCGACCTCGAGGCAACATTTCCCATAGTGAAAATGCTATTAAGCAGAGATATTTGTAGTAGATGTTGTGCCAAATATTTCTCATCAGCAACTGTAAAATTGATAGACTGGCGTGCATCTCAAATAGATTTGGTTGAATAAGAAGAGAATAAAGCGAACAAGCGCAGCTGCGTATATAGGCAGATATTATTGACCGATAATGACTCTTTTTCAAAGTGTGTCTTGTCTGCTAGTACTACTACAACTAGTAGTAGCAGTGGTAGTAGTATTAGTGGTAGTAATAGCAATACTATTAGTAGTAGTAGCGGTAGTAGCGGCATTGGCATTTACATGAGCAGAAATTGCTGTCCCTAAAGCTAAAGCTGCAATGAAATTTTTAATTGATTCTAATCGGCAAGCTGTGATGAGTTGAAAAGAAGAACACCATCCATATTATGCATTTGACATGGACATTGTCGTTAATTTTGACTGTTTTGGCAATTTATTGAATGTCTTTGAAATTTTGCTGTGCACAATACACAATAAAATACCGCATAATTGAGGAATCATTAATTATTTGACATTGCTCAGACTGGATATTTATTTATGATGAATAAATATCAAGCTAATTCATGGGCCTCATGTTAAAAGTAACTAAACAATGACAAACTGACTGACCAAATTGCTCATTAATTCAATATACAATGAATGCATCGATTAGAGAGGTAGAAAACTTTTGAGGTAGAAACAATGAAAAAAAATATTTTTTTTCTCTCATCATGTACTATATGCTCTATTTGGTGTTTTTATTTATTAATTACTTTTTTTGCTTTTTGTCATAACCAATTGTTTCAGGAAATTGAACACCTGATGTGAGAGAAATTGAAATGCTTTTTTTTTAATTTCCTTTCACATATTTTTCCAATTTTTAAATCAATAAATGTATCGCATTTGGTTCTAACGCATTTCTTTATTTGCGTGTGCATGTATATGTATATATATATATATATTATAGATATTGTTTCTTTCAATTGTTCTCTTTGAAAACCAACCTATCACTCATGCATATTGCTCATAAATGCAGTAAACGAAAGATATTTTTTGAAAAAAAATAATAGCCACGATTACTCAAATATTGTTTTTGGTTATTGTTTGTTGCATTCAAAAATATCCAATGTAAAATGAGGATGGAGAGAACTTTGAAGAGGGGAGATGCAATGCGTGTTCAGTGTGATGATGATTGCACGTCGAGAACAAGTTGCACAGATTTTTCACTTATTCAAATTTATCTTCTGATGGTCAGAACTGAAATCTTGTCAAACTAGCATTCCAATGTAAAAGAGAAAATTGCTTCTTCTTCTTCTCTTTTTCAACTAAACTACTCTTGCATTCTTTCTTGTCTTATTTTTACAATTGCCATCAACAATGGGATAAATATTTTTGTTTATTTTAAATTTGCATAATTCAGTGAATACAAAATAACAAACAAAGGAACTAACAATAATAACATAATAGTATAATAATTTGCATACGCAGTTGCACGACTGAAATACAACGTTTTATTTTGTTTGTTTATTTTTTTTAAAATAAATGATTTAAATTTGAAATTCGCTTTTACGTCAAACGTGTGGGTGTGTCGTAAAGATGGTTGGAAAAAGATTTTCACTATTGCGTCAAAGGCTTTTTTCCTTCTGCACATTTTGGATGGCGCTTTTTAAATTGAAGAGCACGTGCATTTGCCACTTCACGCGTGTGTATATGTGTATATTTGAGAGACCGCATTGCTCTGATTTACACTTTATTTGATTTACACAACTTCGGCTTGTAGAAAAACTGAAACAAATGGCTGCTAACTTATTCATTTTACATAAAGCTCTCAATCTTTTTTTCTTTGTATCTCTTTCTTTTTCAACTAACCGAATCTCATGGAACTTTTTTCTTAAAATAATATTAATAATTGTTGTTGTTGTAATTTTTAAATATAATAAAATATTGTTTCTTCTAATCTTATTTGTATGCTTTTTATAACAATTGAACAATTTTATAATGCAATATGCTTGATTGAAATGCTGCCGCTTTGGAGAATTTGAAAATTTTTTTACAAATATAAACTTCAGTGTTATTATTTATTGCTTATGGAATGGCAATATGCGTCATTGAAATTCATCATCTTATTATCATCATTATATACGTTTCTTCAACATCTTCATCTGCGGTTGTCTTTCTTGGGACATTGGACTGTGTACGAATGTGACGTGCGATAAATTGTCGTGTATTTCTTTATTTGTGTATTGCACACATATTTAATGATCGATTTGTTGAAATCAGATTTTCTGCTTCACTGAATCGTTTCAAATTTGGAAACTTTCTTGTTCAGGTAATTGGTGACAATTTGGTACCATTAAAACCAATTCAGTTTTCAATTAATTTTCCCTTTCAGATATTCAAATTCAAAAATTGCAAAAACAAGCATCATTTAGCTTTCACTGTTTTTTAACTGCTTTCATTATTTTTTTCACCTTTTCTGTTGTTTGTTTCGAACTCTTTTTTTTCAGCATGGAAAATTGACAACATTTTTGGTTCAGATTTGATGAGAATAAAAATTGACGGCGTCATTTTTGACATTTTTAAACGAGAGATTGATGCAAGAATGTGATTAATAAATATTTTGATTATATGCATATATGGTCGAGGATGATAATATCGGCTTGCTCAGCTTTAGTAATTGAAAAATAAATGACCTTCTATTGATCATACAGATTGTGCTTCAGTTCAAAATTTCCAGTAATATTCAACTTTGCCGACAGTGATTTTTGTAAATTTTAACTTCAACAAATAAATATAAAAGATGGAATGAAACTTTCGCCTGTTTGGTCTTCATGATTATTACCGGTCTTATTTGGAAGAAGGATATTTGATTCAACGAAACATATTAACAACAACAACAACAGCCAAATAACGATATTTTAATATTGAAATTAATCAATCATCCGATCCTATTTATTTGTTCTGAATAAACTTTCATTTTCATTTCCTTGTTGAAAAAATATTCAATAAATTATGCTGTTTTCTGAATTGTTTTAACAATATGAATATGAATTATTTTTCAAAGAATGCAGTGCTGTTTTGTTCACTGTTGTTGCTGCTATTACTAAAATCGACCCCTCTTTGTCCGTTACAAAATCCACCATCTATTTTGATATGTATGTACGAAAGTATTGTTTCATTTTGGGAGAAGGAAAATTTTTATTATACAATGAATGATGAATTCAAACGTAATCATCAAAACAATCATTTTTTCTTTTCATAAATTTCCTTTTGAAAGTTGAAATTATTTATATGCAACTAATTCATGGATTATTGTGCATTTTCAAAATAAAACCGTTTTTCATTAGAGAATATTACGTGAATATATTTTAAAAAAAGAATTTTTTAAAAGAATATATGTAAATGTTTGCTTAATTTATTCGTATTCCATGCCTAGTATTACTGTTGGTATTTAATTCTTTTTTTCTGGATACTATACTAAACTTGTCAATTCAAAACAGATAATTAATAATTTAAAAAAGGAATATAGCATAAAATTTGTTCAACTTTTTTAACAGCACTGCAAATACAAAAATGAAATAATTGAAATATTAAAACTTTTAATTTTTGTACATTTCTACTTGTTTTCAAATTTATCATTACAGTAATATAATTTTTGATTTGTCTAATTCATTACTCATGTTGTTCAATAAATATTTTATTTTTTAAATATCTCTTTTATTTTGAATTAAAAATGTAGATAATATGTGCACTGTTAATAAATTATTTATTTATTTACTTATTTGCATATTTAACAAACTTGCACATCAATTTAACGAACGTATTCACTGCAAGCGTTGAATATTATTTTTCAGTAATTCAGTCAGGGAGTGTATTTCCGTAATCTTCGCGGATAGAGATGGCAAACTGCGGCTTGTTGTCCAAGCTTTTCAGGCAGAAGAAATTGTTCCACAGCACGCTTGGAGGACGGTGGTTTTGTGAAAATAAGCCAAATCCTTTAGAGCCGTTCAACTTGATGCAAGAAACGTTGCACGTTTTGGGAATTAATCCATTCCGCAGGCTGATGACCGTGCTGACGGTGTTGAAATACCGCAACGCATACGACAGTTCGTTCCGCATCTCTGAATTTGAAGAATCATCGGTGAAAGTAAAAGTCCATTTGTATCGTAATGTCATGTTCTGTTGGTCAACTTTTGCAGGCATTTTGTGCATTTTCGTCTTTTTTATTTGAAGAAAAATTCGACATTCTGAAGCAGCTTATGACTAGCGAAGTATGCTAATTCACAGTTTCATTTGTTTGTGCTTATTCAGTTGTATTGATGAAGGCTTTTGAAAAATTGGCCAAAGTCATGCCATTTGTGCCGGACAACAAACGATGGATGTTCGATTTGAAAGAATACGACATCTATTTTCGTCGACTTTATTCTGCTGACGTGAAAAAGCATCCAACAGTTGGTAATTGTGCAATTGTGAATGTTATTACATTTGCAGAAGTGTTTTGTTTTTATTTTGTTTTATTATATTTTAATTTTTGTTACATCGATCTGTTTCACACTCATTAGCCGGCGGAATTATGCTTGAATTTCTGATGATATATCATGCGTTCTACAGACGCAAAGAATTCCAAGATCAATTTGATGATGTAACCATTGACAAAATAAGCGAACTGAGACATCGTTACATTATGGCAAACGTGCGGTAAAAAATTTCTTTTTCAAATTCTAATTACGGTTTTACGATCATCATTGAACAGTTGTTAAATAAGTGTTTAACTTCAACATGTTCAGTATTAATTTTACAAGTTGATCAGTGTAATATTGTACAATCAGTTGCCACAATTTAGTGTTTTTATTTCTTTTTTAAATTTTTTTTGTATATACATGGTGAGTGCTGTATTTAGATGATTTTCAGGTACATTAAAGAATTGCGACCCAACTTTTGTGACGATTGGTCAATAAGTTATGTTAATTACTGTCAGATTCACCCAGGCGAAGGTTAAGCCTCGAAATATGAAATGAAACGAAATGTTGTGCTCTAATAAAACACTTGGTTGCTTTATTCCATCCCAAGTGTTTTGCATAAACTGATGAGCAAGAAGTTTATTTATTTGACATTGCATTTGTAAGTGATGACTTTTTGAATTGTACTGTTAAATTTTTATGGTTATTTAAAAATGAATTAATTCAATTTTTAATGGAACCATACTTGTGACAGTTTATTAAATTAAACTATTTTACTGAAAATTCTCTTTGTAAATTATAATTTAATTCATTAAAGCAATGACGTTATGCCAACCGCTGTGGGTTTTTTTTGTGAAGCTTAGTGACAGCAGTGAGTGATCATTTGAATATGAATAAATTTGTTACCGTGATTATTTTAATAGGGCACACAATATGCATGCTGTATTGAAAACTGGCTTTTATTAGTTAATGAGAACGTTTTATAGATAAGTAGCTAGTTTTTTTCACCATACTCGACTGTAACTATGGTGAATTGAATAAGGTGCACTGAAGTTTATTGTAATCTTTTTTTTCTGTTTTTTTTAAAATGTTTTCTCAAGAAGAGAAAAATCAGCAATAGCAATTAAAACTCAAAGTTGCTTTATTTTTATTATGTAAGCTTAAGTTTTGGCTTGGCTAAACATACGAGACGGAAACAAAGAACGCAAGTGAATGATAGAAAAAATGTCTGTGTGAAAAACCAGAAAATGTAAAAGAAAAACCTAATATCAGTCCACGGAAGATTGAAGATTGTATTGTTGTTGTTGTTGTTGTTGTTGTTATTCTTATTGTTACCAAAGAGAAACGAGAACCAGGATCCATATAGGCATTAAGATGATGAACAGAAGGACGACAATGCTGCTCGGGATCAAGGTAATGTCATATTTAAAAGGTGATGCTGTGATTTGGCGCGTTTGTGTTGGATATCGAATACGATCCCAGACATTTAAGATGGCATCCCTTGCACCGTGCCATGCATGTGGACCTTCCAGTCGATACTGATAAGGTACGCAAGGTCCGAAGAGGAGCTTGAATGCCAACTTTGGATCCGTGCGCCAGTACTTCCACAAGTTCGGCTTAGTGCCAATCATCTGGCTAATTTCATCCAAATAAGGTACGTAGTCTACTTGGATCGTGTGTCGTTGACTGCGCACGTAACGTTGGGCATTTTCTGTCTGCTTTTCTTGCACTTCTTTTTCCATTATTGCACGTGGTGGCAGCTTTTGCTTGTTTGCCAACAGGTGACATGCCAGACGACACTGCATCTCTGAGATGGGCAAAATTGAACCCCAAGGTTGAACAAGGCCGATCACAGCCAACGTTTCTGGATGGTTCAGTTGTGGGCAGTACATATATTTGAACAAAGCAGTTTCGTTGTTGTTTATCGAAAGGATATTTTCTTCCATGTATGGAAAGCTGATCTGATATCCAGTGCAAAGGACGACGGTGTCGATATCGGATTCTTCACTTGCATCGGTGAATTTTACCGAATTGCGACCAAATTCATAAACATCCGGCTTAATGACCACCATCTGCGAGCTCAGGCGACTGTGTAAATCGTCGCTGAACGTTGGATGCGCTTGGAAGACGTTGTGCTTCGGTTTCAGGCTGTACATTACGTGGTCGAATCGGGCATTCAGAGAAAATTCCAAATAACGACTGGCAATATTGGGAAACCAACGGCAGATCAGATTTGAGAACCTAGTCAACAGCAGTACGTCGTACGGATAGCCGCAGTGGAATGTGCGCGTGAATGTCCATGCTCCTCGTCTGGTGCTCAGGAACACCTGAAGAGGAAGAAACAGAAAGCCGTCAAGACTTGAAAAAACACAAAACCTAAGCTAACTAGCCTTTTTAGCGAAGCGACTGATTTCCGTAGCAATGTCACAAGCCGAATTGCCAATACCGACCACGAGCACACGTTTGTCATCGAATCCATTTGGACGTCGATATTCCATACTGTGCATCACTTTGCCGTCGAATTCCGTATGCAAACCTTTGAAATTTGGCATATACGGATGACAGTGATGACCTGAGCAAAGCAATACGGCTTCGAAATCGTTCATCTCTACTTCACTGGTTCTACAACAGTTAAACTTTTAACATTTATTCTTATATGTTAAGTTTTGTTTTTTCTACATTTTTCGTCATTGCAGTTGTTGTTGTTGTTGTTGTTGTTGTTGTTGGTAACAACACTTACATTGTATTTTTAGTTTCAATCATCCAGTGCCCATTTTCAGCGTGATCAACGCTTTTGGTCACCTTGATCACTTCTGTGTTGAAGTGGACATGCTCCGTCAATTTGAATCGATCAGCGTATTCTTCCAGGTAATGCAATAGTTGGGTGTTGTGCATGAAGTTGGGCAAGTCACGTCTTGGCGGGAAATCACTGTAAGCAGACATTTCTTTGCTGGTGTTGATCACGGTACTTTTCATCACTGTCGATCGTCCTGACATCAACAAAGCGTATGCACAATTAATTCAAAAATAATTTTCATTTCGCATTATTTGTTTTGCAACTGGCATTCATTCACGTTGATTGTGAAATCTCTTACCTGGAATCACTTTCTCTTGATAATACCACAGACCTCCAATTCGATCTGCCCTTTCAAAGCAGACCGGCTCTAAACCATAATCGAGGCATGTTTTGATTGCTGTTAAGCCGCTTGGACCGGCGCCAACAATAGCCACGCGCATGTTAATTAGCTTTGTTTACTTAAAGCTGTTTTAAATTGACCGTTAAATGAGTTATTTTGGAAAACGACTTTGCCGAGAAACCGCACGTCGTCGTCAGCGTTTTCAATTATGATTTGATATACGTTACTAATGGCCAATAAAGAAATAATCTGCATAAGGTATAAATTGCTGATAGCTACTGTATAGTTTTGCGAAAGACGCGCAGATTAGCCGCAGGCTATGAAATTCCCGTTAAGCGAAAATGGTAACTAGTAGCACAGACAGGCTTGTGAAGTGCCCAAGGCTGAGAGTAAATGATATGTCATTTTTTTCAGACGATTACTCAAAAGTGGACATCAAATAGTAATAGTGAGCAGCTTTCTCACCGAATAGATTTAATTTCATAAATTTACTCATAATAATAAATTGCATTTCACTTGCTATCATAATTATTGCTGTTGTTGTTGTTCTCGTTGTTGATAATGGAAAATATTTATGCAAAAACTCAAAACATAATTTTTAAAATGCATGTCAGGTATATTCTATTATGACGGAATGTTATGCGGAAAACTAGCTTGTTCAATGAGAAATTGATTGATAATGACAAATAGAAAAATTCATTGCAGAAGTGGATGAGTGATGACAGATCGGCGAACCCTGCTCAGCAACCAAATCAAGGAAAGCGATTTATTTATCTTTTCTGAATAATGCATTGTTGTCAACCTTTTTTACTTGTCTGTTTGAATATTCACGTTGTTTCATGCTTCATATTTCATCCTTTGCGTCGGCGAAAGCTTTTGTTTTTAGGGGCATCATGGTGCATTTAATCTTGCAAATTTGCATAAAAATGATTTGCTTTTTTTGATGAACGTATGCTTGGTTTCAGCGTGATTTAGAATTGTAGAAGTGTTGATTAATTTAAATTTAGTTTTCATTAAAAATTTTCTTCATATCTGTTTTAATAATAATTCATCCCTGTAACAGCCGGATGTGATATTTTTATTCATTCCCTATGCATATGCGGCGTTGCAGATTAGTGTTAAACTTTTGTTTTGCAATGTTAAATCATGAAGGAGTATTTTCTAAACTGATTACAGTACGCTTTAAGAATGCCTGAAGATCACACTGTCACATAACATTGACAGTCGAACATTTCCCGCATGAATATGAATTGTTCATATTCTATAACTCTAAAATTAATTACATAAATAAAAAAATGTGATTCGATAAGTTTACGAATTATGTTTTTTTAGTGTAAAGTATTGTTATTCATCATTATTTGTGTTTTTATTTTAATTCCTAAAATTGTATAATTATGCAGTTAGTATAAGACATTTTTTATTTAATCTGTGTGAAAATCAGAAACGTTTTTTTTGAAGTTTTTATGTCAATAGCTTATATTGTTGAGAATTTTTCCCAATTAGACGGTCTTCTGTTTAGTAATTAGCGAGGTGGATGAAAATTAACATGTTTCGACACTTTGATTAAACTGTTGTTTAAATGTTGACTGGTCGATTGCGTCAAAAAGTAGCATGTGTAGGCAGAATATATTGTTCTTTTTTTTTAAACATGGCATATTTTTCAATGTTCCTTTTGACACTATTGTGATTGTGAATCAACCAGCTTGATGGAGATTGTTCGATTAGAGGCAGTCGTTTTGAGCGTCAGTTGACCCGCTTGATCGTCTGTCATCGGTTGGTTCAGGTGATCTTTGCAGGTTGCGGGTGAGCTTAGAAATTTTGAATGGGCAACTTGCAATTGGCCTGAAAAAAAATATGGAAGCCGACCTGGTCTACCTTTTGGCCCCATTTCTCATCAGCGTTTGGGATATACATTGAAGGGCGTGAATGTTCATTTTTAATTTCGCCCCCTTTGCTCTTTCTCTTCCTCCAATCGCATTGTGGCATTGTAACACAGTTTTCTTTGTGCATCGGCTCATTAAAGTTTCAAAAAATTTTATAATTCCAACTCTTCAACTGATTTCATTTTGAATTTTCTTCGTTTGAGTGGATTTTTTCGCTGCACAACACTCCTGCATACAGCTTACCGCTGTGCATGATGTTCATTGTTGTTTGTGTTTGTTTTTTGATTAATCAGGCGTTGGCGAGCACGTTTGATCCGGCTGAATTTTCCATTTTTCAATGTCAGTCACACGAAGCTCTCAGCATACAGGGTCGAGGTACGGGATTTGTGAAACTCAGCTGTGCCAAGCCGGTTGCTTGCAGTAAAACTCAAGTAAGCTTCTTCTTCTTCTTCTTCTTCTTAACTCTAATGATGTATCCAGTTCATTTAAATTAAGATTATTTTGTTTTATTTTTTTTATTGAATTCAGAATTGCAAGATGACCACTTTCAATGCAACATGCTCCGGTCCTAATGAATATGTTCATGGTATTATCAAATTGCCAGAGCATAAGTCAGTATATGAAGCTTTTTTATATATTTGATAATTAATTCATTATTTATTTCAGAATTAATCAGATTTGCTGTCAACTGGCCGACGTTCCGTCCTCACTGACTATTAACGAACGATGCTTCACTGATTCCATTACTAACCAGACTCTCACTGAAGGTACGTGCAGTTTAATAATATGTGATCAGTTCTATTCAAATGACTATAACAATTTCATAAAATTGCCTTTTTTAAAACTCAAAATGAAAAACTAATATCTACATAACTGTTTAAATGGAAAATTTTACTCATATATGAAAGCGAACTTTTTTAATTCTGCTTTTAAACTGTTACGTAATAGTTATGGTTTTGTAAAGTATAGTATTATCTTTTTTGCATTGCATTTTAAATAAAAGTGAAGTTTAATACATTAGAATTATCATATGATGAAATAAATGTTGATAAGTCGATTTTTTGATTAGAGAACTTTTTTTTATTGTTCAAAGCAATTACACACAAATTTGGTAAATTTTAAAAGGTCAAAAAATGCTTTTAATACGCGTGCAATGATGACCTCATTACCTTATGACATTGATGCTTTTTTAAAAAGTTTTTGTGAATTTTTTCACTAATTTTAGTTTAATAAGTTGAAATGGAAAAGTTCAAATTTGTGTTTACAAAAATGTGTACCATGATAATAGTAAGTAATAAATTTTTCATAAACTGGAAATACTTTTCCAGTAGTAATAAAAAAAGAATAATTTTTTGCAATGCAAGCATGTTTGTTTAAAGACACTATTTATTGTATTTTTTCTCTGACATCACTAATGAGGTGGGTTTGTTTGTCTTGTTTCAGTTCAATCTGCTTTAAACGAAAAAGAACGATTGCCATATTCGTATCTTGCTCGTGATGACTACGCACCAGCTTTTGTTAAATTGTTTCGTTTGGCTCATCAAAGTGATGGAGTAAGAATAGTCAAGAAGATCAAAGCTGTTGAGTGAGTGATTATTGATTATTGATATTTTTTCTTTTTGAAAATGCAGTTTTCATTGCAACAGCATTTTTCATGTAGCCAGTTGTTGCAAGCAGTTGTGGAATAGAATTATGTTATAATTTTGCCTCAATTGAAACTCATTCAGGCATGGCTATTTGATAACTTCTTGCCAACTAGACTGTATCGATGGTACATTACCAGAGGGCTCGGTGCCACCTGAAGAGGGCATACTTTGTGATGAAGCGTGTCAGAGGCTGTTGGAAAAGAATCGTGAAAACAGTGCTGTCAATAGTGTCGAAGTCAGTCCCACATCTTTGCCAGAAAAACAACTCACTGGCGAGCCCGTCATTGCTGACAATGCATTAGTACCACGGATATCCAGTGCTGGCGCGGGTGGTGGTGGTGCAGTTCAGGCGGACGGAAATCTTCAAGATAGACATGCAACCAATTTAGCCTCGTCTGCATCTTCGTCAGAACATTCAGCTCCTGGCCAGTGGCAGCCGTGCTCTTACTGTGGACCGTTTATCCCGAGAGCTGCTGTCAACTCGGCGATCAATCCCATTCCATCTGCTACGAATCCTATAGGCGGTGGTTGTTTCAGTGCTGATATGCATGTACGAACCACCCATTCTCAAATTAGAATGGATCAACTGCAGCTCGATGATATAGTAAATTCATTTTTCCAAATTTTTTCCCAACTCAGTCGTCAGTTAACATTCTTTTTGCTAAACTTGCACTAACTTTTCACATCTAATCTTATTTACTGAAATAATAATAACTTTGTCTTTGCACGCAGTGAATTGACTGTCATGGTTTTTGACGGTTTTTCTATTCAGGTTTTTGTCGATCCAGTTGAGCAGCAGCCGATCTTTTCAATGCTTCATCATGATCCCGCAGCTGAAGTGGATTTTATTATTATAAAAACGGAGACGAATCGCAGTTTGTCGTTGACACCGAATCATTTGATTCCAATTGTTCCGTGCCGGCGTGGAATTTTGCCTGCTGAAAAATTGGAAGCAACTGTCAATCGCTATTCAAAATTTGCACACAAAGCTGAGCAGGATGAGTGTGTACTGATGGCGTATGGCGGTTTGGTGAAGACGGAAAAAATTGTCGCTATTAGCCAACGACGTTTGCGTGGCATTTTTTCACCCCTGACCGAAAAAGGCACTATTGTGGTCAACGATTTTGTAGTCTCTTGTTATAGTACATGTGAAAGTCACGCCTTGCAAAAGTTGTTTCATAATTCCATTCGACATATTAGCCGAATGTTACGCAATGCATTATTCATCCAGCTGCCAGTCAGTTCGACTACACTGCCATTGGTCGATTTTACTTTTGACCAAATTTCTGAGATCTATTTGAAATCTTTGTACAAGCTGATGCACTGGACAGTATCGATGACTGTGGCGTAGCTTTTTCAAAGCGGCGCGATTCTCAGATGATAATTTTATTCTATTTATTATACTGTTGTTGCAATGTATTTATTTGTTCAAGCGGTTACTTTTCTTTTCATTAACAGCCATGCGAATTGTTATTTCTTTGTTTTAAATCAGTGACAAGAAATTTAATTATTTCCAAACTGTATTTCTTAAAAACAAATAAAATATCAATATGCAGATACACGAGCGAACAGCGTTTGTCGTTACGTCCATAAAATGTAAATAGATGAAACTCAGTAACTGGTGATAATAAGGCAATAATGTTAAAAAACAAAACAAAAATTAAAATGATATTTATAATTAATTATTAACAATATTTTTTTTACTTTTTGAAGAGCAATTATCAAAATCGAAAACATTTTATCAAATTTAATCTTAAACATCTATTATGAATACTGTATGTATTTTCGCATACTGTAGGAATTTGTGACACATTTTATTTTGCGTTTTTTCTACGTACGAATGTATAGTATAATTGAAAATTGTACGTGAAAAGTATTGATTTTACTACTGCGAAACCCGCTTTCGACAAAAGCGGAAATTAGCAAAGATTAATAGCTTAATGTTATTCTATTTATTTAACATGCAGTTTCCATAGAGAAAATGCAGTATATCACATAAAAAAAATAAAGAAGGCCAAAAAATTAATAATAAATTTATGAATATAATCAAAATAGAGTATTTAAATTATCGCCTTTGCTGAATATTCGCCCGTTGTAAAATACCTGAAAACTGTGACGAATTACTGTAGCTGTTTGTGCGTCATGAACTTACTCATTGTTTTTGATATTGCAGTTCTTCCATCAGCGTTGTGTTGAGGTAGTGTCCGTTTTTTGACAAGCATAATGCTTTGTTGAGTGCTCTGACAGTTGAATATCGAGGGACACTAGCATTTAAGATATTTATTTCTTTGTTTATGCACAAGTTTTCATTTCGAATGAAATTTATTTCTTTAGTCATATGAAACGATTATATTTGGGCTTATTGTTTTATTTTAGATTCTGAACAATTTTTGTGGCAATTTTTCCGTTTGTCTTTTCATGAGTGATTCTTCTCTCTCTACTCCCATATCAAAGAATGAAACGGAGATGCAGTCGTCACAGCTAGCAGCTGCTATTCAAGATGGTGCAGAAGAACCGGAGAATTTGAATGCAATCGAAACAAACGCTCCAGCTGAAGAATTGCAACCCCAGCAGAGCAGAGATGTTGCGGATACGCAGAGTGAAGATTTTAGTGCCGTTGATGAATTAGTAATTGCTGCAGTGAAAAAGTTGATGCTTATTTGGGTCAATTTGTCTTTATTTAGATTCATCACGTGAAATGGATAATTTGGCATGGACGATCTGTTCCAATTATTACACAGAACGAAAATGGTCCATGTCCCCTGTTGGCTATCGTTAATTTATTGTTTCTCCGAGGTCGACTCACACTACCGCCCGGTACGGAATTGGTCACAGCTCGTCAGCTTATGAATCAAATTGGTGAAACTTTTATACAGTTTGGCTTTAATGTAAGATTTTATTCTTTTACAAACTTGAAATAATCAGTAGTGAGGCAGTTTTGCATTTGTTTCTCGTATTATAGGGTAATCATAGGCAAGATTTTGAGCAGAATTTGTTCGATGCTTTTTCCGTGCTACCGAAATTGAGCACTGGTTTAGACGTGAATGTAAAGTTCAGTGGGTAAGAGTGTTGTCATTAAATCGATTTGTTTGTTTTTCTAATTTTTATTCTGGAAAAATTTAGAGTATTTGACTTTGAATACACTTCGGAATGTATTGTGTTCGATTTGTTGAATATACGGTTGTGCCATGGCTGGCTTCCCGAACCCGAAGACCCAGAAATTATGTTAGCTGTATCCGATCTCAGCTACAATCAGCTAGTGGAGAAAATTGTCGCTCAAACTAATGAAGACGATTCTTTGTCAAACGTTAATGGTAAATTGCTTCACTTATTTAGAGTATGTTATAATTGTTTTTTTCTATAGCTTTCTTCTTGCAAAGCTTCCTCGAACAATCTGCTAGTCAGCTTAGTCAAAACGGTCTGAGCAGTCTGTTGAGAGAACTGTTGGAAGATGAGTTGGCGGTGTTTTTTCGAAACAATCACTTTTCAGTCATTACGAAACATGAAGTAAGCAAATGCTTGTTTTTCTTCTCATATTGAAACTTGCACTGTAATATGCTTATTGTGTTAATTAATACTGTAGAATGTATAATTGCATTGTAAGTTAGCGAGCTGAGTCCTATTAGTTTACATAGAAATAAATTTGAATTGATTACTGCGTATCACAGTAGTTGATTAGAATTTTGTCGTCATCAATATTTATTTTCATTATAGTTGTGAATTTGAAGAATGACTTAACAAATTTATCTTGTTGCACAACAACAGTATAAATTTGGAAGTTTTATTTGTAAAAGGTTTGCTTCATCTAGGGAACTTTATTTTTGCTCTTGACCGATCAAGGATTTTTGAAAGAAACGGACTATGTTTGGGAAACGTTGGACACGATCGACGGTGATAGCCAGTTTGTAGATACCGAATTCCGCTTGGCAAAGGCGAAAAGTGAAGAGAAATGCTTGCAGGATGGCAGCAAGCAGATTGAAAACGAGTAACAACAGTACATTCTATTCCATTCGCAGCTTGGCGGAATGTAAAGTATGCTTTTTATTCTTCAGCTTTCTGCTCGCCATGTCGCTGAGCGAAGAGGCAGGAGGTCCTTATGCAAGGATAAAAGAACCTGCGAATGATTTCCACTTTGCCGAACAATTGCAGCGAAAAGAGAATGAAACTGCTGTCGGACACGACAGCAGTGATTTGACCGCTGGCCGAAATGCTGCTGCTGCAATGCAAAATCCCGTGCAAAGTGACAACATGCTCACATCAGCGGCCACACCAAGAGTAGAAAAGGTTAAAACAAGCGACTTCTTTCCCAAATAAATTTTAACTGATAATGTTTTTTTTTCAATCTTGTAGTGTCGCATTCTGTGATACAAAGCCTCCCAAGGTGTCGTTAAGGTTTTTTGCTAACACAATTAATTGTGCTATTGTGCCTTGGTTTGGCTTAACTGCGACGTCGTGTTTCTTCTTTGTTATTATTTTTAACTTTGAAATATGCGGTGAAATTTCAGCAGACTTCATTGTTAACAACTTCATTTTCGGGATTTATATTCAATACAAATAAATAAATAAGGAAATAAATGAACGTACACACCCATATGTATATATATGTGTGTATGTGTATATTCTGTGGGTATACGTATATATATATATGTATGCGTGCGTTCATTTATTTACTTATTTATTTATGCGTATTTGTACACATAACGGTGCATCGTTGACGAAGCGATTTTTTCTTTTGATGATGTGATTTCTAAAATCAGCAATATGTATTATTTTTATTGTTCGCCTTTTTGAGATAAAAAGGCGACAAAAAATAAAAAAAAGTTGACCTTTGTTGTGTGCGGTGGTATGTTTGCATAACAGTTGCTCTCATCGGTTGAAGCTGTTCTTAGTTTCTTGCAACGTCAATTCTTCTTCGAGCTCATGCAAATTCGTTTGCAGAACGTTAACTTCGTGCAAATTTCCAGACATCGCCGCCTGTTTTATATACCTGTAAAGCAAAAAAAATTGTTCGTTTCAAGCATGTCAGCTTTCGTCGGCTGAGCAGTAGAATAGTTAGTTAGTTAGTTATACTCTTTGATCAGGTAAATTTGCTGTTTCAGTGGTTCGATGTCGTCGAAATCCGTGGCCGAATCGTCGTCAAGCAAATGCTTTGTTGTACCGTCGGTGGAGGATGAGATGCTGGATCGGTCGCCACCGATGCGTTCCAAACGAGATTCCATCATCTCTGCATACCGTCGACTACCTTCTTCGAATTCTTTGCGCATCCTTTCCCGGTACTGTTCGTTCAGAACTTTGTATTCACTTTCGCTGGGCAGTGTCGGCGTGCTTGAGGCGACTTTTTGCATCAAAGTGACCATTGCCATGCGCACGTTGCGCTGCAGCAATTGTTGCTTTGGCTTGCAACTGGCGACATTCAACTTGCAAATATTGTCACTTGAGGAAAAACAACAACAACATGAGAGGCGGTGGTTAATACAATGATCCTCGTTCACGCTAGGCTCTACACCAACCTGACACTGTCGACTTGTTGAAGCAAGGTGGCCAACTTGGAACGTACTTGATGGGCAAATTCGAGCTCGAACAGAGATTCGCCATTGCTGCAAATGCAAGTTGCAGATGTTGCTGCTTAAACGAGGAGATACATACCCTAAACTGGACGCCATTTGTACACAAGTTGGATGCAACTTTTCAACTTCCGCTACGTACGATTGAAGACTCTGAAATAGAGTACGTTTAGAGATATATTTTTTTTCTACTGTTTCATGTCACACTACACTGGTCATTTTAATAGCATTACTTCGTACAGTTCGACAATCATCGGTGATGTTGAACATCTTTCCAACTGTTGTTCCCGTCGGTTCAACAATAACGCGCAACAATTGCAAATTCTTATCCGAAAATCCGCTTCCTTCAAAACAGAGATACCAATTGGAATATTATTCAGTTATGCAATACGTTGTGATCTGTTGTTGTTTTACCTTCCCAGTCAAGCTACTGCTGCTATTTTCCACATTTTCCTTCCTCAACTTGGTAAAACTCCCAAACAACTGACCCGCTTTTTCTGTCAAACTGGAGATCCGATTTTTTTCACTGGATGATGTATCATCCGATTCTGTATCAGTGTTTGACATATTCATCGACATATTCAACTTTTCCAACTTGTAAGCGGCTGCGAAAGCTGGATTGGTCAACTTTTCTAATAATTAGAATAGAAGAAATTTTCAAACGGATAACTTCTGTTGATCATCAAAGAATTTTTGATCGACAAAGTTACTGGCAAAATCGAGCGATATGAATATACAGCAATCACTGCACAATATTTTCCCGCACAGTCGGCAGTGGTGACGTCGACGAGTAAGTGAAAATTTCACCTCACAAAACTGACACAGTTTCACGTCGTCATTGCTTATCCAAGGAACGACTGTCTGTTCAAAAACTGAAAAAAACTTTCTTTTAATGGAAACAATTTCGCAAAATATTACCATCATCATTGTTGATGAATATTATAATTCAAACGACGTTCGAAACGTTACGAAACCAAACACCTACTTTCGAATGTACCTTTTCGTTTGTTGATATCCATCGGATACTCGTTGTTGATCAGCTTATCCAAACGTATAACGAGCTTGTTGGTTTCGGCCACTGAAATGTCGACGTGTTCGTGGCGTAGTTTTTTAAAATATCTCGTTTGCGACGTCGTCACGCCTGAGAGTGAAAAACAATTTTATGAATGTGGAACATATTTTATGAAGAAATTGCATCCATGCACAATACCTAATTCTTGACATATGGAGCTTTTATTGACAACACTTGCTTCCAGACATTCGATGAAGCCATCACTTTTGAAAATACGTTGTTTGGCACGATCGAACATGTCTGCATAAGAACAGCACAATCTTATTCAAATAATGCATAATTTTACAAAATCACTCGTTACCTTTGATTTGCGAAATAGGAACATCTTTGGATACTTTGCAATGTACTGTGCTGAAGTGAACATAAAGCTGTGTACTGCTGTAGCAGTTGTGCTTGCAAATTGGACACCAGAAACCTTCCTTGATATCATCGCATTGCATTTTTTACTGGCAAGAACAAACGTCAGCTACAGACTGACAAGCAAGCGTTTTGTGTTTTCACATCATCATAATATCAACAAGGGAAAATATGAATTTCTGAAATTGCGATCATTTCTTAAAACCCTATATATATATATATGTTTGTGAGTGCGTGTATTCTGAAAGATTTTATGCAAATTAGTACAACTAATACAACAATAATTAACTTGCAAGCAATGTCAACGTTCGCAGCAAAACTTTACTTACTGTAGAACAGTAAGAACGTAGCATGTATAATAATAGTGTGCAGTAATAATAAGTTGAAAAATTCAGTTAGAAGCAATTCTTTTGATATTGAATACTGAAACATTTAACGCTTTTAGGAATGATATTTCATTACACAACCATTGAAATAAATATGTTTGTCCATAAGGTATAAAAATTTTCAAATGCAGTCGAAAGTGGAATGATTTTTTGATATTTTTTAAAACAAAATAAAACGTTCAGTATAATTTAACAAATAAATAACTAAAAATTTATTTTTATTATTTGATAACAGTTTCTATCTAATTCGAAGAAGTATAAGGAATGCGCAGATTTCCATTTGAAGGATTAACATTATGAAAAAATTTCTTTTGTGCTTGAAAAGTGCTTTTTTTAAAATAATTTTGAATTATATTTCAAAATTCATGCCCTGCGCAACACTTGCTACAAAATTCATATGTCGCTACTATATTTTCATACTGTAGAAAGTGGATGTGCGTTAGATTGCTCCGTTGTAGTCCCTGAAAATTCTTGATCGAAAGGAAATATTTATTATCATAGGAAAATGCAATATAATCATATAACAATTGTTTTATTAATTTTTCTCTCATGCATGCAATTACAGATACAGTATTATACAGTAAAAAATTGAACTTACTTATAATTTTATCGTAAAACATTGGAGTACAGAAGCTTTTGCTCGTAGCTTTGTAAGAAAGCGGCGTAGCTCGGAAGCAGAGTATTCCATTCTGTTGAATTTTTATTTTTAATTTGTCTGCATATGAATAGTCGATAAATCTTTTACCATATTAATTATAATGGTGAGTTTTTGCATTCCCCAATGGACAAAGTAGCTGTTTAATTAAAGTAATTGGGCGAATAACTTTTTTGTTACGCTTTATAAATTACAAAGCAAAATGTACTTTTGCATAAGAACTAACTACACTACATTTTTGGGTATTGTTATTTTTATTTTGCCGACGATGTTCACAATGCAAGTCGAACTGTCAAACGAATTACATTTAACTATGCTTTTACGCTTTGCTATGTAGAATTCAAGGTGTTGCTATTTTCAAATTTTTTAAAGAAATTCAACGTAATGTTTATCAGTATTATTATAATTATTTTTGTTGTTGGGTATATTTATGCGAAAAATGAAAAAGACCGGTATCATCGAAGATAGCTGTTGGTTTTTGAAAGTTTTGACTAAGTGGGCTTCATTTTATTCATGATGTCTTTTTTACATTTCAGAAATTGTTATCAGACTGCAGCAAAATTATATAATTCTCTTTCAAATTCTTGACGTACAATATATATAGCATCGAGATTTTTTTGATCCTTACATTAATTTGTGTCCAGGCTGAAAATCACTTTGTAGGTATTTCTGGAGTATTTTCGATGCTTAAAAGTAAAAATAATACCATTCGACGACTATTTCTGCAGTCAGGGGTGAAACATTTTTCATTTTCACTATATTTTACAACATTTAGTAGTTGAAGTATTGCAATGATTATTGAATTTTTTCCTTTGTGCATGCCTCTTTTTATTTAGTTGTTTTATAATATGAATTTTTTCAAACTAAAATTTGTTTGGGCAGTGTTAACAATGTGATGATTTTGATATGCATTCTTTTAATGTTTTTCGGTTAATATGACAATTGCTTGTAAATTGTATAAGTTTTTGAAATGCGTGGTTTGAGTCTGCATGTTTTTAACAAAATTAAAAAAAAATTAAATTGTACTTTTCGTCCATTACTTCAGTCGTAAACATTTCTAAAGATTTTGAAATTGTACAATCCAGTTTCGGACATTGTATTAGGATTCTATTTTATATGTACAGTATGCTACAATTTATGAGTGACATGTACGGTATTGTGATGAGCAAGTATTTTTGTGACAAATTTTTCAATGAAATTGAAAGTGGAAATTTTTTTTGCTAAAGTTATAAAATAGTTAAAGAAAATTTTTCAGTTTTATTTTTTAATGTATTTGTTAATTATTTTTTATTTTTTAATTCTGTAATATATGGTTTAAGATTTGCAGGTAGTTTAAAGTGTGTTTTGTTTAAACTTTGAAGTTTTGTTTAAACTGTAGTTGTTATTTAAAATTATTTTAATAGAAACAAAATTTTTGTAGGAAGTGCTTGGTAGTGTTTTTGGAAGGAAAGAATATACTCTGAACATGGTGAACATGAACTCGTTAAATGGTGCACATCAATTAATTCCTCCTGTTAGAGCTCCGGATACTGTATTTTCACAAAAACCCGGCGAACTGTTATGGAGAAGTGAACTTCACACTTATTCAAACAGCCAGAAGTCAGATAATTCTAGACCGATTAGAAGTCCAAAGGTTTTGCAGAAATTACCTTTTAGTCATTTGGAATCGACGACGGCGGCAAAATCTTTGCCGGCCCACATTCCAACAGTTACACGACTGTCATCTGACGGCAGTGCTCAGGTGGCATTTTCAGACTCCACGCCGAAGGCTTTCAAAGCAGCTAACGTTAATTTACAGAAAAGCGCCACTTTTGCGCCGTGCCGTTTGCGAACTTTTCCCGACAGTCGCGCTGGTCTGCCATTTGACAGCGGTGTGCTATCTTTTCCCGAAGTTGGCAGTCCAAGTAGTTTTAATTTAGCAGAATTTTTTCCCAACGACAACAGTTCACTCATCTCCGGTTTTTGTAAAAAGCTGTCTTCGTCATCGTTTGGCTTTCCACGAACTTTTCCCGGAATTGGTCGTGAACTGAAGCAGCCAACTGCTGCTGAACAGCCAGCAGGAAATGTTGGAAAAGTTGCAGATTTTTTCAAATCCAATATTAGCGAACCCTTGAATAAAGTTCATCAACAACAGCATCAACAACAACAGCAACAACAACAGCAGCAGCAGCAGCAGCGTTTTACGCCAATTTTGGGCGACAGATTCTTACCATTGTTGCAAATGAAGTCGAGTAATAAAATGGTCCCCAAAGCGAAACCCGCCTCTCCTTTGGGCGATTTGGTGAAACGGTCGAAATGCCACAGCGAAGGCAACAGTTATGCAAATAGCTTCAAACGGCCGGCCGATTCTGCATCGGATGAAGAGCGGCAGTCAAATATACCGGTGAAAGTGGAAAAGTTGGAAACGGTCGAATCGAACAACGGTGACGTTGATGACGGTGATTTGGGTGAAAATTTTTTCGGCGAATTTCAGCCGAGGGCGTTGGAAAAGCCGATCGAGAAGCCTTTGCGCCGGAACACCATTTCAAGCGGTAAAAGTGAACCCCACTGGGAAGGCGAAGATTACACAACGCGCTGCTTTTGCGGAATGACTCACAACGACGAGTTCATGGTCCAGTGCGACAAGTGCGAGGTGTGGCAGCACTGCGACTGCGTCGGTTTGGAAATGTCCCGCATACCGGAAAATTATCTCTGCGAGCTGTGCGATCCGAGGACGTTGCCTTTGAGTTTGGAAGAAGCGAAATTGATACAGATGAAGAAATTGAAGCAACGTGCTCGGAATCGAACTCGCAAAGGTAGCGGCGGCGGCGGGAGCTGGGGCTGTCGTGGGCGACCGAAAAGGGAAAACGACTCTGCCGAACTCAGCTTGGACCAGTGGCTCGATTCCCTCACTGATACGCAGGGTGCGAAAAAGATACTGGACTTGCTGCCGTCTGAAAGTTTGTGCAAGGCGATGTTCGTGGCCGTTCAGACGCACGGTTTGGTCGCGTTGAAGAAGATTTCGTCCGGTCAACCGATTGCCGAATGCATCCTCAAGCCTCATTTGGCTCGGGATAAGCAGGATATTTTGGCCAACGGAGTGGTGTCGTCGCCGTGGCTTTTGTTCCAAGATTTGAAAGTGAACGGCTCCACTGGGCCGGTTGATTTGTGCGTCGACGCTTCGGACACGGATTTTGCCCATTTACGTCGATCATGTCATCCCAATAGTCAAGTATGCGATGTTGTGTTTTGGATTGGATTTTTCAATCATAAGTATTATATAATTAATTTCACGCATTTTATTTCAGATTCACACGGTTGTTCACAACGGACAACTGCGTTTTGTACTCGTTGCTGCGGCTGACATTTCTGAAATGGTTGAAATTACCATACCATTCGATTACGATTATACCAAGAGGTGCGTAATGTATATTTTTGAAATGCAATGGTTTTTCTTTTCATTTTAAAATAAAATTTTCTTAGTTGATAAAATTGTTAAAAATAATTTCATTATTATATTTATTTATAATGGAAAATTCAAGTATAATCTCAATGCATATTTTCTTAGCGTATATATTTTTTTTGATTCTACATTTATAAATGAAAGTGTATTATTGAATGTGAAATTGTTGAATTGGATGGGTATTTTCAGTTCGGTTCCTGTTACGTGTAGCTGTTTTTCGATTCATCCGACTTTACGTTCAAAGCCTTGTCTGGTGGACGGTTTTAAAAAGCGTGCTGGCTCGAAAGGTAAACTCGCACAGCAGCATATTAACGACAAAGAGGAAAATAAGGGCAAAGGGAAATTGAACGCAGCATCCGGTGGTGGCAAGGGTTGTGCAGCGGCAAAAGCCGGCGTGAAAAAGCCGACGCAACGTAAAGCGAAAAGGGAAAAATTGAAATTGCGTTGGCGTTTCGACACGAATCTGATTCGTCGAAACAATGTTGAAGAGAAAGACAAAAGCAGCGTCGACAGTACGACAACGGTGAAACATACGGGCGAAGGCAATGCCGACGTGGACAGTAGGGATGTTGTCGGCAGGGGGGTCGGTGCTGCTGATGCGGAAGCGGTTGCCGACGATGAAGCTGAACCGGTGACGTCGTCGGCTCGGTCGAAGCCGGCAGCAGCAGCAGCATTCGACGAGCCGAACCAGCAGCAGCAGGGTCGACAAAAGCAGAGAAATGAGTCGAAGGCGAAACGAGGTAGCATCGAGCTGGCACGTCTCCGCAAAGACTACTGGTATTCCAGGCAGGTCGAGGAGACTAGCGGCGAGTCTGGTGCCGGCGGGGTCGACTGGACTTTGCCGAACGAGAGGACGAAAACGTCGACCCGGGAAGAGAGGAAAATGCAGTCGATAATGAAGTACATCCACTGGATGGAAGAGCAGGAGAAGAAGTTGCAACGGAAACGTGGTTCTCAGCAAGCGGCCGACCGTCGACCGGAGAAAAAGCAACCGCGTCGTCGAAGCTTGGGTGACGTGGCGTTGTTGAATCGAACAAAACAAGTGGAAGCTGCAAAGCCGGACGACGACCGTGGTGCAGATTCTGCATTTGACGGCGGCGACTTGGGCGAGTCGACGAAAGTGGTGAACATTTTGGACAATCTCCACCAGCCGAACTCGGTGAGTTAAAAAAAAAAATTTTTTTTTGGTTTTGTTTTTTCCTCACCCCACCCCTCCGGCTGTTGCTTCATTTGTGCCCATCAATTTTTCAGGAACACGCGAAAGATAGTGTTGGTGAATTGATTGAAAAAGTTGTCGAACAGCAAGCTGATCTGATGTCGAATATGAACAACGACAAGGTGAGGGTATATTTTTTGTTTTGCGTTGCATACAGAATAGAATGGCGTGGTGTAATAGTAGTAATAGTAGTGAGAAGAGGGCAAAAATTTTTATCCATTTTTTCTTTCAGCACGTTTTCCAGCAAAAGACCGACTTGCAAATTCATCGTGAACAATGTACAAATGATAATAATAATAATAATAATGACAGTAAATTAAGTATTGTTCAACAACGATTTCCGTGGGATAAAAGTTTGCTGTTAACAGCAGCAGCAGCAGCGCTTAATAGTAGTAAAACGACAGAAGAGGTATTTTGAGTTTGCACTTTTATAATAATATTTCTGATTATTTTAGTCCATCGAATACATTTTATAGGCACGTCAAAAGATGATTAATATTGAAACGTTGAATCAGATTGGTAACAGTGGGTATTCGAGAAGCGAATTTCACGCCAACGCTGCTGCTTTACCGAAAAGGAAGCTCTCTTTGGACGAGTATAAGCATCGAAAGCAGATCAACGAGGGCGATGTCAGTGATAACAAAGAACACAACACACCACCACCCCCACCCTCACCACTACCACCACCCCCATCATTGTTGGAGAAACCGAAATCATTTTTTCCGGATATGAGCTGTAAGCATTGGGGTATTGTTGGAATTTTGCGTTTGGATGTGATCAATTTCACCTTGTTGCAGATGACATGCTGAAATCGTTGGCGTTGCATTTCAACAACCCGGTTGGCGGCGGCGTACCGACTTTGCCTGTTGAAAGATCTACTCTTCCTGATTTGACCACACCTGCAATTCCTTGCAGTTTGGAAACATCTGATAATTTGAACTTGTCAGCGAATGAAGATCAGGTAAACGATTACTTATTTATTAATTGGATGAGAAATAGCATCATGGAATAATAATAAAATGTGTAACTGCATTTAGAATGGCACCTTTGAAATGCAGACGGCGAATGCATCGAACACAAATTTTGACCAAAACAGAAAGGTGAAAGCACGTGCTTGTGTTTAGACTGTTTTCGTATTGAAATGATGATTCTTTCTTTTTTAAAGGACAAATATCAGGATATCTGTAATGTGCAGTTGGTTGTACTTCCGATGAAAAGTACGGGAAATAATGAAGAAAAAAAAGCTTCACCATCGTTATCAGAAGAAGATCATAAAGCGGTGGAAAAGAATAATTTGGCTAATATTTATCGTCAGTTCAATGAATGGAAAAAATCACCCATGTTGTTTATTGACGATGTTGTTCCAGCAAAAGTTTCCCGACAAGAGCAGACATGCTCCGTTGATATGAGCCTAGTGGTGAACAACAACGACAGTAACGGTGGTTACAGCTGCAGCGTTGGCAAGAAGAAAAAAGCGACTGGTGCATCTTCAACGGTGGTATCTGCTGTTGTAGAACAGTGCGCATCCGCTGCTGTTGAGGGAAGAGGAGGGGATTTGGATGGCAATTTCGAATTGAACGAAGGGGAATGCATTGAACGGCAGCGGCAGCAGTAGTAGTCGTTTTTTTTTGTTCGATCTCAGATCTGTTCGAAATTGCGTTCCCGCCCCACCCTCTTTTTCTGATTCCGTTTCTTTTTTAATCTGTATTTCTAATTTTTTTTTTCAATTTTATTTTCCATTAATCCAATCGAACAGGAGATTCCGCTTTTGAAACGTTTCCTGTTGTTTTCTTTTTCTTTCCATGCGAACGAGTTCGATTTGGTAATTTTTTTTCTTTTCACAAATTCGAAATTGCGGTGCGTCTCTACAGACATTTTTCTATCATATCTGATGCAAATGGAGATGAGCTTTTTTACACTTTTTGTTCAAACACATGTATGTATATAATTTTTTTATTATTTTGTTTTTCTGTTGACATTTCTGCGTGTATGTAAAACAACAATACCCCCCGAATTTGTTATGAAAATACGCGTTTTCATTATTATTCTTATATCCTATTAGCATAGGTTATTTAGTTATTTTTACTACATTATATAGAGAGATGCCTCAGTTTATTATTATTTTTTTTGCTATTTTGTGTTTTGATATTTTGTAGGCTTACTTGCTTGTGTACATCGTGTTGCTTTTTTTACACGTACTACTACTACTGCTGCGGCGTATGTGGTCGTTGTCGTCGTCGTATACTAAAAAAAAGTGCAGACATTACTGTGATACAAGTAAAAAATTTTAGTTGCGTTTGTTGCATTTCGTTTAACATGTATGATGTGATTGATATCCCATTCAGTGTATGCGATTTGTTCCGTGGTTTTTTTTGAAATTTCTTGTAATTAATTATTCGTGCATTGTTTGGTGTGCTTTATTCTTGTTGTTGACTGTTGTGAGAGAAGAGGGATATTTTGCGATTGAATTTTGTTTCAATTATTTCTGAAATGCGATATTCAAATTTCACAGCTATACAGAACTTGGTGAACTTTGTTCCAAACAACAAGAAAAGGCAAGAAGAAAAGTTCTTTTTTTCAAACAAACAGAATATTACGTATGAGAGTTTTGTTGGAATATAAGAGAAGATCATCGCCGATCAGCAAGTCATCTATCTGCTGAAATCTGCTAGTAGATGTTGAAAATCTGCAACTGTCGGCAATGATGAGGAAAAAAAGAATAATCTCAACGCACGAATGTAATAAAACCTAGGAATATATACACAGAGTCCGCACACTTTTTCCAAATAATTGATTCGATTTGTCGATTCTGTGTTCGACATTATGACCAGGCTTTTGGGTTTTTTTGTTCGAAGCGTTCAGAAACGCTCAATGATCAACCGTCTCGACCGACTCCGGAAAACTTGGCCAACGGTCAGTTGTCCAATCTCGTACTGGATATCGGTCTGCTTGTTGCTGACCGTGGCGATTGGTGGTTGTTTTGCCATCTCATCTGCAAACTGCTTGTCGCGTTTGTTTTCCCAAAACAGGAACAATATTGGAAAAATCATCTGCAAAAGATAAATCGGTTGGAAAAAGGTGCAACTTCCGCGCGCATTAAAAATTACCATGATCAAATTCAGTGTGGCTACGTGTGAAGAAGTCCACGGAAAACCGATCAAATCGACCAACAAACCACCCAAAGTTGGTCCGACGAATGCCCTGAAAAAGTTTCCATTTCACTTTTCCACAATTTTCATATCAAAGGACAAGACAAACCCTAGCGAAAACGCAGACGTATAGAAGCCGGATACCAACGCGTAGGTTGAGAAATTATTCGGATAGCCATGTTTGCTGGAAATTAAAATGACATTGATGTATTATAATTTCATCTCCTAACGGTGACAAAATCAATTCAAAATTGAACTTACAGGGTTGAATGCAAGCAGTAATGGTACGACGTCACTACTGTAATTCCCAGTCCGCATCCGTAGATCGCTTGTCCAATGCAAACGTTGGTCAACGATCTGCGAGCGAATAAATAACTTGTTGTAATTTGGTGGTTAGTCAGTTTTTCTACATATTTATTTGCACGCTTACAATTCTAAAGGCAAATATGGAACGGGACCAATCAGCAGAATGCTAATACCAGAGATGAAGAATCCAAAAGCCATCACTTGTAACGTACAATGCTGAAAAGAGAATTGAATATTTGTGAAAAGGAAGGAAGAAAGAAAAAAATCCTCATCACAACAACAAACCCATTTGTCCACAATTATACCGACCAGTGGTGACGTGAGCGAGTAAGTGGCCGACAGCAACAAAAACAACAACCCAAGCACTTCTGGTTCGAGATTAAGCTGTATGGATTTTTTTAATATAGAGAGGATAGGTAAGGGAATTCAATTTTTTTCTCTTTTTTATTTTTACTTACAACTTCAAGATGCGGAGCCAGAGTTGGATCGAAGAAAGAAATGGTCATCATGCCGACGAAAATGCTGAACAATGCCAAGAATAAATCTGGCTTGAAGACCAACAGCCAGGCATTTTTTCCAACGACTGGCATCAGTTCTGAAATTCAAGGATAATTTCTCACAGTATTATTTTCAGTGCTGTGTGAAAATATCAATTACCTACCCTCAGTATTGTCAACCGTGTCGACAAACACCGACACAACGGCAAACGCTAGCAGGATCAAGCCAAATGTGGTGAACGGCAAGTGAAAACTGCCAAGCTGAAAATTTCATTTGTTCGTTCAATGGTTGCGTGAGTATATTTATTTATTTTTGAATTACTTTGAAAAGAATTCCTCCAAGTGGTGGACCAAGCATGAATCCCATACCGTTGAACACTTCCAAAATACCCTGCAGTGTGATCGATCATCAATAATAACGGAGGAGAATAAGTTTTTCAAAAATAAGAAATACAAATTTTTTCCTCTTACAATAACAGTAGCCACTTTTCCAGGAAATCGATGTGCAACAATGGAAAATGCGGCGGTCATGTAGGCGGCCGATCCGACGCCTTCGAAAGCCCTGATCACTATGCCCAAAGAGATGAAACTCGAATCCATTGGGCACATATCAAGAAGTCTGAATATAAAGTATGTTCATATTTATTATTGTATTCCAATTTTTTTATTTTAAATTGAACTTATTGCTTTCCATTGAAATAATAGATTAATTTCAAAACAGTGCAAGTGCATACAGCATGTAAATAAATTAAATGCTTTCAATGAATGACTGAATTTAAAAGATGATTAAAATAGATTAGATTATTTTTTTGAAAAAGAATTTTCTTTTTTCAAATTAAACGTTGAACGTCATGATCAAGCAAGTGAGCATAGAAGAAGTGCTGGTGGATTGAAGAGGAAATTTCAGATTTACCCGAATAGAATTGCAGTCCAAGCAGCGATGAACAATCCAGCGGAAAACATGAACTTTATACCGATGTGACTTGCCTGGAGAAATTGAAATAATTTTCAATTTCATTCAGTTGAAGAAATATGAAAAAAAAATTATTACATATTTTCCACAAAGAGGGGACAGAAGAAAGATGACCAACTGCATGACGCCGAAAACCAAACCGATCTCTGTTTCGCTGGCCCCTCTTCCTCTAGCCTGAAAACATCAAGCAAAGCAAAAACAAGCGTGTTGCTTTTCAAAATCATAATGCAACAACAACAACAACAACAACAGTAATGCTTTTGCAGAGAAGATCATTATCGAATTTCATTATGCAAAAAAAGGAATTGTTGCTTCTTATATTTTGTTCACTTTGATTGTATTTTGCTAAATTATGCTGCATTCATTCACATTTGTTTGCAACAAGTTTTTCTTGTTACTTTCTTAATATATATTTTATAGGAAAAAACTCATGATGTAAATTTTTTTTTCTCGCTTCAATGCAAGTTTGTGTGTGTATTTGTGTGATGTGAAAGAAAAGGCAAAGCTTTCTCAGGTGAAATGAATGAAAAACGGTCATAAAAGCAACCATTGGACAATAATAATAATAATTCCACTGACTTCTGCTCTGAAGATTCTTTCTGGAACTGCTGCTGTCCTGCATAAACAGCGAAACTTTCAAACTGGATCATCATACTGGACACGAGTGCAATTAATTTCGGCATTTTATTATTAGCGGAATCATCTTCGCAAAGGTATCATTTTTCCCCATCAAGCAGACCTGTTTGTTCTACAGTTGCATGTATACACATATATATATATATATACATACATACATATATGTTCGGTCAACTTTGCCCAAAGAAACTGTCAAAGGCTAGGCCAGCCTCTTTCTTCTACTACTCTCCACCAATGAACTGCCGAACGAGAGCCATTAATGAATGATATATTGTCGTCTGTTGCTCATCCGTATGAATTGGCTATTTCAATTTAAATTGAGCAGAAAACAAATGTTCCAAAAATAAGAAACTACCGTTGTAACAATTTTGTGCAAGAAGAAGAAAAAATATGCAAACGATAAACAGAAACAAGTCAGTTGCAGCAGGAAAGAATGAGAGAAAGATTGACAGATACAAAGAGAAAGATGCAAACGATGATAAGGATTCTAGTGCACGTATGAATTGCATCCATCTATAAATTATTTTTATTAAAAATGAATTCCACCATTTATACTGACATGACGTTATAAATACATGCACACTGCAAATTGGGGTTATCGTTGCTGAGAAAAAAAATGGCAAAGGAAATTGACCTCAACGAGAAATGTCAAAAAAAAAGAAAAGTAACAAAAACACGAAATCAAGCACTAATAATATGTGCTTTGTTTGCTCGTTGGTTTTTATGTGTGAATTTTTTATTGCTTAAAATAGAGAGAGAGAGTGGAAGAGTGGAATCATTTTTCCTCTACCAGTTTGAATTGTAATTTTTAAAAATTCATTCACACTCGTCCATGATGATGATGATGATGATGGCATTTCCCTTCTTAAACAAACATGCAATCGAGCAAGCAAGCAAGCAGCTTGTTTATTCTAACAAAACGCCAGCTTTGACAAGTTAGTTAGTTAGTTGACCCAACTGAGCTAAATGGACTAAGTAATAAAGTAGTGTAGTGTAGTGATTGAACACACTGGGAGTGCTGAATTAACAAAGCAAAACAGTCGACTATGAGCAGATACGATTTCACAAGTCAGCTAGGCAGTTGTTTTTCATTTTTTTGTTTTCTAATGGATATATATATACATACAGATAAGATACTTGGCTATTTTAAGCAACGCTAGCAGGGTGAAAATCAACAACAACAACAACAACAACAAACATTACTACTCACCACAATTGGGAAAAACGGTGCGATGCAAGCGAACAACGTCGCCCCAAGGAAATAAGTGATGCTGAGTACACAGAGCACCATCAAATTGCTCTTCGACCAAATTGGCACCGGGGTTGCTTTTTTCCCAACATTTGCGGTATCCACACTTTTATCGTTCATCGAACTCATCTTGATCTCAACGGTCGACTTTTCGCCGGCCATGCTGCTTCACTTATTAGCTAACCACCATCCAACTGGCTAACTAGCTCGCTTCTGACACACACTAACTTCTCTTCGCCAGTCTCTTCCACTGACCCAACCAACCGGTGCCGTCTTTTATTGTCCAACGCCCTGTATGTTGTTCTGTTTTTTCTTTTCTGTTGTTTTATTATTACTATTATTATTAATATTATTAATAATATTATGATCCTCGTTTGAGAACAATGGATAACCGATTCTGCTTGGCTAATCTCAGCTACAGTTCCAATTGGTCAATTGTGTAAATTAGCCTGAAAGCGCCAACGCTGTGCCGATTGTTCAACTGACGACAGGTCATCAAATGAAGAGAACACCGACCGGTGAACGGCGTTTCTGCCAGCAACAACAATAACCAGTGTGTTGTCGTCGTCGTCGTTATCTGTCATTTGAATCGTCAAAAAGTGATCGTCATTTCGACGATCAAAATTATCTGCGCTCAGGTACATTTTCAAATTTTATTAGCATTTTTTTCAAAATTATGTATAAAAAATTTTTCTAAAAATTAAAATAAATTTTAAAACATTTTTAATGTTAAATTAATTTTGAGAATTATTAGGTTTATTATATTGTTTTTTTCACGAGTGCGCATGCGAGATGATTTTCAAAGTGAAAATTTTCAATCCACGTATCCGCCGACCCGGTTCCACCCCACCGTATCAAACGGAATTGCATGTCACTTTGAACGTTCAATCCAACCTCGTAACGTAAAATAATTTGAATTTAAATTGACAGCCAGTGACAGTTTGAAATTTTCAAAAATAAACGTTTGTCGGGTATTGTTTGAACTGCGATGAGCGGAAATTCGACATTGTAAGTGAACTTTGAAAAAATGTAATTTTTGTAAATTTTTTTTGTGAAATGAAAAGTATTACAATTTTTCAGCACATCAAATACTGCGCATATGGTCGTTTAATTGTTATGTAAAGGAAACTTGTTTTCTCTTTTTCTGCTTTACTTCAAGTGCTCAATTATTTATTGATGAAAATTAGGTACTTATTATGTTATACTGTACGTAGGCTGGCAAAATAATTTGAATTCCATCAAGCTTCAATTTTCTATTGGTGGTCAAAACTTATCTTTAAAAATTAATTTCAACGATGGATAATGTTCGCCAATAACTTTTCCGCGTGCTCATTTGAACAGCTCGCTCTGTGTGTTCTATGTAAATTGTATCAACAGCTATCAGCGTTGCGTCCGTTGGTTTTGATTGATGTGTGCTATCAGTTATTTGATTTTAAATTGTTAAAGCTTTCTGGTTTTTTATTTCTCACTAGAATATAAATTCCAATTTCGTACCTTGACGACATGCGCATTCATCCATCATGCAACGTTCGCTCAACAACATGCTTAACAAATTTGCTGTTCGTGCAAGTTCAGCATAAAAAGAGTTCCACACACACTGAGCACTCTTCGTCCATCTGTGTTGTTTTCATATTAATGATGAAGTGGTGAAAAAATTTTCCTGGACTGATGTAGCAAATTGACGTCATAAAAATTTCGCTCTATAACATTAACTTGGTGGCAGTATTTTTCAGTAGAACAACTCAATAGGTAGTCAATTTGAACTGAAAATTGTTAATTACGTAAATACGTATCAAAAATATAGTTTCTATTGTTTAAAAATAGTCCGTGTAATATAGTTTTAACATAAAATGCCTTGCAAAGTACGATTTGTTCAGCAAGAAAGTGTACTTAAGAAAATGGAAAATTTTTTAATTAAAATTATGCTCAAGTTAATAAAAATGAGTTTCATCTTTGTAAATGGTAAACTTTCTCTGGAAATCCATGCTTAGCAATATGTAATGGAATGGAACTTTTGAAAAATTGTAAATAATGCTTGACTTTCAGTTTGTAGTTTTTTTGTAGCATTTTTGGAGTTTGTGAATAAATGTTTGTCAAAAATTTCACTTTTGCTTGCTATCCAAATATGTAAGTTTATATTTATTAATTTTTAAATTTGTTATCAATATCTTCCCAGTTTATTCTTGTTTACTTTCTGATGTAGTTATTCGTGACGTTTTATTTAAGGGGTGGAATGCAATTTAAGTTCAGTTGTCATTAGTGTATCACATGTTGTCTGAGTGGACTTTTTCCTGTATAGCCTTGGCAGTAACACTTTAACATATTCCGATTATTTCTTTGATGATGTTTAAACCGTTTAGAATAAGCAAGCGAGTCAAATTAGTTTGTAAACCATTTTACAAGTAGCACTGTAGGTGAAGTGTAAATATTTACCAATTTCCGCATGCTTAATCGATGTTTGCATGTTGTAAAAAAATTATCAGTTAGGTTTTGTAAAGTTCATGCTGTTTTCAAATTGAAAGTATCATTTTTCATATTCGCGTTTATAAATAAAATCAGTTTTGGCATAGCTGAAAAACAAGCTGAAACGCGAATAAATGAGATGAATGTTGCTGTCAAAGACTATATGATGATTGATTGAGCTTTTGCAAAATTTATATTGGCATTAAATTTCGTGAGTATAAATGTTTTCTTTTTACAAGGTAGCGTATGTCAGTATTGTTTATAAAAATTCAACACAGAAATTGAATTTGTTTCAATAGATAGTATGAGGAATACTGTATATGTTTTTATTAACATATGTTTCATTTTTGTAATTTTTAAGCCTTTTCTTGGCGAAAAATGCAACATAGCCAACGTTTGTTCTGGACGGAACGGCACCGACCTCGTCGGTGTGACCCACCCGTGAGTTGGTGCGCACCGGGTGGGTCAGGAACAATACGCGCTCACTGCCCGGTAGATCACTATCTCGGCGTTTATGGACCCGGGGTCGGGGTCATAAGAGGCCCCTTTCGGTTAGCCGAATAACGGCTTCTTGCGCAAACAATTCTGGCGGCGGGTCATCAGATGACCCGGAGGAGCGGCCGTTGCAACGGAGCCGCTAAATGGCCAACGGCGCCGTGGACAAAGCGGAGATCAAAGGATCCGAACCCTGGTAGCCTACTGGCAGCCAACGGTAATTTAGATCGGCGCCGCAGATGGCGCGCACTCCTCGCGGCGAGCGAGCTGCCCATTGGCGCTTCGCGTTAGCCACCCGCCGAGCCCCTGACCCCGGGGCTCTATGTATGACTATGGAGAGTGCCGCCGCGTATAGTGGAGTAGTAACAAGGAACGAGTATTGGTGAACGATAACGATACAAGCCATCCACGAATCGAGGACCCGAAGATCAACATACGTCCGAGAAGGTGACGCATATTTATACAGTCCAGTGTCATTTGCCTGCCTGGCGAACGTCTAACAAATTGTACCTGAGCATCACTTACCGACTGCTGAACTCGTCGGTACATTTTGGTCCTCCGAGCCGGATTCGAGTCGAAACTACGCTACCTACGGATAGAGAAGGCTAATGGCGTCCACTGCGAAGGCCCGTTCCTAGAAGCTCAGCGCCAACAAGAACCGGTTTACTAGGCTATTGGCGGAGCTTGAAGAATTGTGCTTGGGGTCAGCCGACGTTTATGAAATCTAGGAGCAGCTCTCTATTACGGAAGAGCTCTACCGCGCGTCAGACGCACTTCAGGCCCAAGTAGAGCAAGACCTGGAAGGAGAAGAACATCAGCACGCGGCAGACGACTGGAGAAGGTGTCGAAGGCTCTTCAGGTATTGGACAAGGATCCGTTCACTGGCCACTTCCCAGTGAGCGAGGCCGTGATGCCGATGTTGAGGGAGAAATTGCCCCCTGCCCTGCTAAGGGCATGGGACATGAAGATAGGGTCCGATTCAGAAGAAAAGGAAGTTCTTTGAGTTCGCTCAACGGCAGGCGAACTCGCTCGCTACGCCCATGGAAGAGGACATGAAGGTGTCTGTGATAAGGACAGAGTGCAGAACGTCCCCAAGGAAATCACCGCACACCAAATGGAACGACGGTGGCCGCATCACGTCGTTGCTTCTTCTGCATCTGTTTCCGATCAATTACCTGATACATAACCTACGCGGGTAGCTGCTGCTGAAAGTAATGAATTTACATGCACATCTGGTCGTGCTTGGACTACCACAGTGCCTTCTGCAACGCAGACACTTTCACATAATTTATTACGTGAGATGTTTGCGGTGCTTAGAACTACATCTGGTATTCAATGCCCTGGAGATGCTTTAAAACTGCTCATCACTCCCGCAATGGTGAACTTGATAGTCCAGAACACAAATAAGAAAGCGGAAAAAGTCAATCCATAAGGAGTGGAATGAAAATCATCCCGATGCGTTGAAATCGTGGAAGCCAACCGATGAAGAAGAGATAGATGTATGCATTCATTGGTTTGTTTATCATTTCCGGTATTTTCAAGTCATCCGATGAATCGGTACCTGAACTTTGGTCTGTGAATAACGGAAGACGAATTGTTCGATCCGTAATGACGGAAAACAGATTTAAAAATCTGCTGACATTTTGCCGATTTGATGAGATCACCAGTACAAAAGCTGCGCAAGTGAAAAGGGACAAAGAAGCTACATTTCGCGATATGTGGACAATGTTTCAAACAAATTTGAAAAATCTCTACAACCTATCTGCATTCTTGACTGATGAAAGAGCAGCTTGTGTCAACGCGCGGACGAAGCAGATTTCCAACCGTCAAATACAAATACAATGCATGCGATACAAACCGGCAAATATGGGATAACAATATTTTGGTATTGTGATGGCGAAACATCGTACCCTTTGGCCGAAGAAATTGACGTGGGCAGATAGCCAGGCCGGAAAGCACGAATGGATGTTGCTGATGTGGTGAAACGGTTTTAGTGATACCCTGATGCGGAAAAGGAAGAAATATAACAATGGATAATTTTTTTACAAGCATACCATTGGCGGAAGATCTATTGTCTAAGAAAACGACGATTGTGGGAACATTGCGGAAGAACAGAAAAGAAGCACCATCAGCGAAATAACCGAAGATATGACTCGAAAAATGGACTGGTCATTATTTTATTTCCGTCGACAGCTCACTCCTGTAAGCTACATTCTGAAACGAAAGAATTGCGTACTGCTGTTGTCGACGATGCACTACGATGAAGCAGTACGAGAAAATCAACAAGGAAAGCTGGATCTTGTACTGTTTTATAATGAAATGAAATCCGGTGTGGCTACTCTAGATCATCTTGTAAGCGTAGCATCCAACGATGGCCAATGGTTCTCTGGTCTGTGAATAACGGAAGACGAATTGTTCGATCCGTTATGACCGAAAACAGATTTTAAAATCTGCTGAGATTTTGCTGATTTGATGAGACCACCAGTACGAAAGCTGCGCAAGTGAAAAGGGACAAACAAGCTGCATTTCGCGATATGTGGATTCTGCTTTGGATTGCGCTGTGTGGCTGCATATGTTATATGGACATGTAAAAATCAAAATTATAACGCCCGAAAGTCATAACTGTAGATGTAAAAGACAAAACGATACATTTATACCTGATCATCATTTAGCACCGTACTGTATCCCTTGTTTTTGAAGATAATCAGAATTGAACGAACTGTGAGTGTCGTGAACAGTTTGCGTTTGTCATTCTGTGTCCATTTTCGTTGCTTTCCCAAGTTTGACCTTTGAAACCTTGTGTTATTCTGTTTCCATTACGTGTGAGTAGATATTATTATATTACTCGAGTGATCTAGGAAACGGAAGAAGAGGTTGTGGTAGGAATCGGTATTGTTTAAGCTCTACGAAGGACAATCATTTAACGGTTGTTCTTGCTTAACTGAATTTCGTAAAATGCGGTAAGAACTATAGAGGAAGCCTTACGTGATTGTCACTATTGAATTTTTTTCTACAGTAGATTATACATGAATGAATTCTACAAAAGAAATGAAGAGTTACTGTTTGCGAAGCCGTTGGAAATAGACACAACAAGAGGAACGATATTTCTTGCCGTAAAAAGAGATTCCCCTTACGAATTTGCTAGCGGTCGCAACAGATTGCGCACCGGCAATGGTAGGTTGCCACCGTGGATTCATCGCATACCTGAAAGACTCAGTGCCGGATGTACTGGCGGTGCATTGCGTAATTCAAAGACAACATCTAGTTGCAAAGCACTTTACTGAACGTTTGCACTGCTCTTTGGGATACGTCATGGCGGCAATAAACAAAATCAGAAGCATTCCTTTAAATGACAGATTATTCAGCCAGTTAGTTGTACGAACAAAATGACGAAGAATTCAGTCGCACACTGAAGTCCGGTGGTTATCGAAAGGTGCTTCTTTAAGTCGCTTTTATGAGCTTTTTGAAACCATTTTGGAATTCTTTCAAAACAAAGACCCTTCACTGAGAGACAGCTTGAAGAAGTGCAAAAGTGACATGGCATATATGGCTGATTTATTTTCCAAGTTTAATAAACTTAATCTACAACTGCAAGGAAGCGAACTTCATCTAATAAAGACGAGATCTGTCACTTCATCCTTCACATCAAAGCTGGCTTTGTTCAAACGCAACCTTGGGAGTAGAGAATTTTATCAATTTCCAAGCGTTGCTGCACTCAGGGAAAATGGATGAGTACACGACGATGACATTCAAATCTATTGTGATCATTTAGATGTTCTACAAAAGGACATGCAAGAACGATTTCAAGATATTCTCAAAATGAAGATTCCAAATTGGGCGATAGACCCATTTTCAAACACTGATGAGGTCGAAATGGAATTAGAAGAGTAATTAATTGATTTACAAACCAATGAAATAGTTAAAGCCGAAGTTTAAGAACGGATATCATTCTTTCTGGTTGCAAAAACAAATATCTGACCTCTATCCCAGTTTATGGAGAATAGTAAGAAAGTTCCTACTCGCTTTCTTATCTTCCTATTTAGTTGAACGTGGCTTCAGTGTGGTCACTGATTTTCTAACAACTAAAAGAAGCCAACTGCAAATCGCCAAACGTGGTAATTTACAACTGTTCCTTACCAACATTGAACCCAATGTAGACGGATTAGTCGCAATGCACCAACTCCATCCATCACATTAATTATTTGCTCACTGTATGATTATTTTTGAAAGAACACTCGATTTGAATAAACAGTCTGTTTGAAAATTCATTATTTTTTTGACAATAATTTAGGGGGGCGTTTGAAAAATATATGTCTTTCAAGGGGGAGATAGCCTGAAAAAGTTTGGGAAACACTGCTGTAGAAGGCTGTTTTTGATGGAGTGTGGCAGAAATTTAATGGATATTAGTCTTCAAAGGGTTAAATATGATTATGTTTTCCTATATTTTATGTTTTACACCATAATATATTATTATATAAATATTTGAATCTTTGTATGCATGTTTTGGCTTTTCGTTTCTGCTGCAGATTTATAGCAGACTTGTGAAATCTTTTCGAAAATGAAGTAACAACGTAAACGTTCATTTCATGTTTTTCACAGAACAGATTTTATTCATCAAAATTATTATTATTTTTCTGTGTTTAGAGATTTGGAAGTTTTTGCAGTTTTATAAAATTGAATGGATACATTTTTTACAAAATTAAAATTTCAGTAAGATTTTATATTGTTGTTGTTGTTTTGTGTTGATTGTTGCTATTTAGTCTTGTAGCATAAATATTTAACCCATTACAGTAAAGCACGTTATTGTACCTGAATTCCCAATAATGCTGTATGAATAAATTTGATGGCTGTCATTGTTTTACTTTGCGATCTTGCCAGTCTTGTTGGTACTCAATATAGTTATGTACCCTACGACGTTACAAGTCTCACATGAGAAGCAAGTAAGAATTTGTGCATGTGACAATTGCATTTTTACTTCTGTCATTTTTTTTATATGATGTGAATTGAGTGAAAAAAAATGATGATGCATGGATTCATAAAATTGAAGCAGATTTACAATAAATAATGAAATTATTTCTTTTTCAACATTTATTATTATCATTGTTGTTGTTGTTGAAGAGGAAAAAATTTCTCGAGGGTGGGAAGATTTTGCGATTTTATGAACTTTACACAGGGGTGAGTGGGTTGCTTGATTTTTTATTGATAATTGGAATAGTTGAAAGTAAAACAAATAGTAAAATTGGCCTACTGCTAATTGATGAGAGTGTTCGATGTAAATAAATGTTACCATAGGATTAGAAACATTTAAAAGCAGAAATTGCTTTATTCTGTTCAATTCAATTCAATTCAATTATATAGTAGATTTGTTAGTACGATTCATTGCTGTGAAATGCGCAATTTGAAAATTAGTGCACCACTTTAGCAGTTTGCAAAGTTATCATCGCATCATTGGCAAGTTTACAGTGTAAAGTGAAATATAAAAACGACCAGATGTTTGAGGTGCTCTTCGGATGCATTTATGCGGATGCGCGTTGAGCTTGTCAATAATAAACAAACTGCACTTGATTAGTGTCACAATACCTGCCGGCACCGATTTTGCTCAACAAGGAATGCACAGTTGCTGAACGGAAAATTTGCTATCCATGCATCATTGACTTGTTTAATTCACGCTGATTTGATTGATCAAATTTGTTCCTCTTGGAAAATATCCCATTATTGTGATGAAATTTTTTTAACAGAGCGCATATTGCAGCAATAGCACGCTGTTCAGCGCCACACACCTAGTTAAGTAAATTAGTCAAATATGTGAACATCCGTTGACACTGTATGAATGCAGATAATCAAATAGTTGAAAACTTTCATTACATCTAACGCTATAATAGATATTAAAAAAGGGGACATTTGACATTTTCCATATCAGGTAAAGCAGCTCACAAACAATGCAAATCTAAAAAATGTTGACAAAGACACACAAATAAGATCAAAGACATTGGTTAGTCAGTCGAATATGTTAATTGTAGGTTTATTTACTTCACGAAAATATCAGGAAATGATTAATTGCACTTTTTATTTATAATTTTTTACTGAAAAAATTTCAGCATTCAATTTTCGAAAAACATCCTTTAAATTTATATCAATGTTACTTGCGCGTCATTAAAAGCATACAGTTTTTAATTGATATCGAACTAATCTTTTTAATAATAATAGTAATGATTATAGTTTTATTTGATTATATTTAAAAAACATATTTTGCATCATCTCTTGGCTACATTTGCCTAACCTGCAGTTCAAATTATGTTCAATTTTAAATAATTCAAGCAGTTTAAAATAAGAGAAGGTGCGATGAAAAGGAATTTATCTGAAATTAATGTGTCATTGCGTGGAATTTATTTGAATTTTTTTAGAACTGCATTGCGAATTAAGAGTCGAACAATAATAGACGTGCATTTGGAAAACGGTCCAGAATAATAAATAATTAAAGTCGTGGCTTGTTCCTAGCTGTTTATTAGACTTTGAAAAGGCATTACGCTATCAAAGTTCTTCATTCTATCAAAGGTAATATGATGTGCTATATGCATAATTCACTTGCTCATTTTTATACAACATATCAGAATGTTCTCTTCATGGTCAGTTAGCTATTCGGCAAATCAACGTGATGATCACTAGACAAGCTGAGCGTTCAATTCTACTCTTTAATATCATCGATAATTGAAAGGTAAGATTTTTTTACAACTGAGCTAAGCTTCTGTGCAGGTATAGTATATTTGCAGGACTTGAGCAATATGTCTGTTGAAAACTAACATATTTATTTCAATTTCCTTCAGCTAACCTTCGGATCAGCTCACTCGATGCTTCGATAGGAAATTGAATATCATATTAATGCATGTTTCATTTTGGTTGGTGAGAAATTTGCTAAAACTCCAATTTAGCAATATTGATATCTGTAAAAGTATTGTAAACAGCAACATTGTAATAAACTTTGTAATCAAAACGAATCGTTTCGAATATATGATATTTCTGAACCGTTGTTAGTTATTATTGAATGAAATTGTTTAAATAAAAATTTTCAAAATTATCAGAATTGCTTTAATGCATAAACAAAAGCAGCATCAATTTTGCTGAAGTTATACGATTTTTTTGGTGAGAAAATTTCTATTTATTAAAATTATTTGCCATACACCCTTATCAAACTGTTTCAAATATTTCCATCTCTATTATCTAAATTCAAATAGCTTCTTTGTTATCCACATGAACAATATGTGAACAAATGCGCCATCAGAAAGAAGTACTGGCGACAAAAATGTGGCAGATTTATTTACATGATTGCAGGATATACACGAATTTTCACTTTATGCAATTTATAAGCAACTCAATCTCCACTATGAGCATACGATTAATGATGAAGCATTGGATACTGTATGAGAAATGTAATTTCAGGGACAATTCAATTGCCGGGAAAATGGAAAGTATTGTTTTACAGAATAATAACAAAATAATCGATCTACTTTGCACGTAATTTTAGCGCATATTTTCTATATCATCATCAGTTGTTTAAACTTATTGAAACGCATTTTCAAAGTTATTTATGAATTATTGATTATTTAATGTGCCCTGCTTTTCTGAACGACTCAGCTGTAGCGACAAGGATAATAGTTGGTTACTCTATTTTTGAATGTATTTCAAATACATCAGTTTTGGGGGAAAATCTTTTTATTATGTGTTTGCTAATTTTCAGTAAAATAACCTTGCAATATTTCAGATCAACAGCATGTTCATCGTTCAGCTGCCGCTGATATTCAGGTATGCAAATTCAGTTGTAAAAGGGCGGCAATTTAGCTTGAAACAAAATCACTAACAAATCCATAGACAATTATGGATGAACATTGATTTAAATCATAATAACACAACAGAAATGGAAAGGAATTTAGATTAACAAAGATCAAGAAGAGTCTGATAAGCATTCATGACTCAAAAGGGAATTGTTCTACATTCTACATACAATACTTTATAAATTACAGTGAAATCGTAATAACGTTTAGCAGTTAGTAAAGTTTACCATAATG
>NW_003526944.1:4620478-4629795 GCF_000181795.1 Trichinella spiralis
GGATAATTGTTTTCCATCAAAGTTTTCCCAAATATGGGACACTTAACCAGTAAATTACTTAATATGGACATGGATAATCACATTTCTTATTTTTTGAAACAAAGTTCTTCTTTTTATATGTAATGTGGAATAGTGTATATATGTTTTGGACTTAGCAAATGATGCTTTTAAATAGCTTTGTCTTTTTACATTTCGCTGATTACAGAAGATTATTTCAATGTGCTACATTAAGCTATTGTTTCAATATTTGTTTACAACTATTATTTATCATTATGATTTGTGCTCTTGAGCGTTCAGCAGTTCCCTTTGTGCATTAGCTCACGTTGATTCTTTGAGATGCAAACTGATATTCACTATTATTTATTCATATTATTCGAAAAGATATCTCTAACCTATGACGCAGAAAAAAGCAGAAGCTAGTGATGAACCCTGAAGAGTGAAATAAAGGAAAATAGAATTGACGGTCTTGTTCTTAACAAATTAAATATTTCATTCTCTTTTGCTTTCAGTTTTGTTTGGTAAAATGATTTCGAAATGCAACAGTTTTTTTTTAATCTGGAATGTTGATCATTTGGTTATCATCGTATTACAACAATTGCAACTTGATTGTTTAGTCAACTCAGTAGTCGGTTTACTTTAGATATTGAAAAACAAATTTAATACAGTTTACACAAAATATACAATCACAGATGTTTATTTTAAACAAAATTCCAGCAAACAATGATTTATATAGAAATCTGATAAAACAACTGTTTTCTAAATTTGATATTTATAGAAGGAACAAATACTACATTGCATCAAAATTTCATTCCTATCTGTTCATTTTGACTAATTCTCATTTCAGAAGCCACCTAATCAAAGAAATTACGTTTAAAACATTTTAAGGCTTACGAATGCTCTAAGCGATAAAACCAGGAACAAATGTTATTTGAAGAAAATACCTCTTCGTTCGATTCTTTAAACATTTGAGATAAATCTTCACGAAATCATTTTACTTGCATACTTATTTATACTATATATTTTATTTCTCTTCTTTAGATTCGCACTAATATCGCATACTTCTGCTATCGCTGCTTTTCGTAAAATGGCCAAAAATTATTTGTCATAATTTCTGCTTTCTTTGAATGCTGGTTGCTTACAATAATGAATGATGGTGTTATGGAGAGTTTCAGCGGAAATTGCCCTGTAATTGTAAAATAAATGCTTCTAAAGTTAGCACATTGTGCCTAGTTTAATACTTAGGAATGTCGTCCATCTGAAAATTCCACGAAACAGAACTAAGATGCGTGATTTGGGCATTTGATGAAAGTGGGCATTGAAAATGAACAACTTGGTGCAATATTTCACTTGTTTGGGAATTCCATTTTTCCTTCATTATCAGCCCGTAATGATTGCTTCGATGGAATTTGTTTCAAAACAAGCTGAAATGGAAATATATACTTCAACGTGCTGGTTTCTGTTTGTTTATTTTTTCGTTATGCTAATATTTGTTGATTTTTCAACTTATTTACCATCAACATTGATTAATACCTGATTGTCATAACGTACGCCTTGAATGTCTCAATTGTTTGAAAAAACAGTTACTACATGGAATATAATGCTGTTTATGACTATTACTATACAATTAGTCCAAACTTGTCTCTTTTTGAATTAATTTTTTATTTTTAGTTGTAGCTGATTAACACATTTGAAAATGTGGTTTTAATGTAGTAGGTTACGATAACAAATGTATAGAAGAGTAATGAAAGTAAATAAATTAACAACTGATCACAACTAAATGCCAAAATGTATATTTCCCAATCTTTTGAGATATTTACTTAGAATTTTAATAAAAGTAATGGGATATTGTTAGGAAAGCGCAGCGTAATTGCATTTGTAATAATTGAAAGACTAAAAAAGAAGTACTGTGCAGGACTGACGTCCATAAATTTGTAATAACACGCAGTCGCTGATTTTTTGAAAGATTTTATAAAACAAATAGTTTTCAAATATCACATTTATAGACGTAACAAATGTAACATGATATAAAAATTAAATTCCCATCTCGTCATGTTGACTTATTCTCATTTCAGAAGCGCAATGAAAGAAATTACGTTTAAAAAATTTCAAAGTTTAAGAATGCTGTAAACGATAAAGAACAGTCAAGAACAAAGTTTCTTTGTTGAAGATACTTATCTTGGCTGAATTCTGTTACCGTTTGCGAGAAATCTTCGCAAAAGCATTTTCTTTGTATACTTATTTATTCTGTATATTTTATTACCTCTCGTTTTCTTCCCACCTAATATCCCATTTAGGTTCCGGTTTCAAAGTAATAACTCGACAAATAGTGAAGTAAAGACATTTGAATAGAATAGACAAACAGTTTGGCCACGTTCGCTGTTGTTTTCTAATTTGTTCTGATCGATTTTGTACTTTTCGAAGGGAATCATTTAATCAAAAATTTTCTAAATTTCACGGGCTGTAGCTTTTGGAATTTCATGAATAACTGCTTGAATTTTACGAATAACGCTCTTGAAAATTTTGAATTTTTTGATTGAACAAAATTTCCTATATTTTTTAATTTTGAGCAATCCAATTTTTCTTCACATAGATTCATAAACAACAATAGGTTTATGATGAAGTTTCCATGAGTTTTTAAATCTACATTCGAAAATGGATAGATCTACATTCAATAATATACCATTTAATTTGAATAAAAAGTAATAACTTTCATATATAAGTAAATATTGGCTTTGTAACTATGTCATTATGCTATTACTGACTAAAACTGAAATCATTCCACCACAAGCTATGGCACATTCTACTTCCTCAGACTTCAGCTTGACCCACTTTCAAGAATGTTATCCCAATGGTTATTCAGTTTATTAGTGTGTAAAATAGCCATCATGAAGCGCGTTCAACTCTCCTCAGTATCATCTACAATTACAGGGTAGGTTACGTTTTATTACTGAGCTCCCTATCTGATTATGTTTGAATGACTTCAATCAACCTCTTACCTCTTAGTCAGAAATTAAGTGTGAACATTATTATGTAAGCTAAATGTGCATATCTTTTCAATAATATGCAGTGACTGATTAAATGTATAAGCTAGTAAACTTATTAGATAGGAAATTTCAAATTTACAGTAGAAATAATGTAATTTACGATGAATATTCTTGTCCAATTTTGTTATTTTGAGTAATTCTTAAATCTGCAGACCAATCCATCAATAAAATTTTGAAAAATGAAAATTAAAGTTTGAGTGATGCAGTAATCTCTAAACAAAAATGGGGAATATGTTATTCAAATTTGAAAATATTTTTGGTGAAAACTTTAAATGTTTTTATGTAAAGTTCAGCGTAATGACTTTCTATGCATGCTTATATATTTATTTCATTTTATTTTTCTTCATTTTATTCCCACTAATATCGCATTTCTCGGACTTCACTGTATTGCGAAAAAAGGCCAAAAATGTTTTCTTCGAAATTACTACTTTTCTTGAATGGTGGATATTCAGAATATTAAAGATGGCGTTATAGAGAATTTCAGTGAAAATTGACAAGTAGTTTTGGAAAAAATGGCCTCTGAACTTTGCGCATTCCATCTATCTTAATACACATAATACGTTAATACTTGCGCAATCTTATTAATCTGAATACAACTTCATACAGGAACGTTGCACATCTGTAACCACAGCGAAATGGAACCAGGATGCATGATCTTCAGCGAATGTAGCATTTCTGACACTTGTGTGAGCTATGCATTCAACTTGTGCTGCCTTGTTCAGTATTTTGCTTGTTTGCACAATCCATTTTTCCTTCATTTTCTGCCGGTTTTGATTAATTTGTTGAACGTTGTTTTAGAATAATCTGAAACGGAAAAAAATACTTCAACATTCTCATTCTCTATTAATTTATCTTTTTATAATGCTTGATTGAAATGAATTTTAAAGTTTATCTTCCTTCAACATGGATTAATCCCTGAATGTCAAAACGTACGTCTTGATTGTCTGAATTTGTTCGAAAAATTATCATTTCAATTAATAAGATATAGTGGATGGTTTTTAGTATTCAATTAGCTTCTTATTGATACCAAACATGTCCTTCTTTGAATTCTGTTTCGCTTTTCAATTCTAGCTATATGCCGCATGTGAAAATGTGCTTTTACTGTGGCACTTTGCGATACCAATTGTATGAAATTGTAATAAAAGTAAATAAATTAAGAATTCATCACAACTAAGTGTGCCCCTTCATGGTATTTTTTTCAATAGTTTGAGATATTTACTGTTCAGTAAACGTAATGGAATGTTACTATAAAAGGGCAACGAATTCATTATTGCAATTGTATATTATATGAAATTATATGAAAACAGTATTGCGATCACAAATTTTGAATAATATGCAATCCATGAGTTTATGCGAAATCTGATAAAACAACTGGTTTTCAAGTTTTACATTTGTGAAACGGATAAATGCAATATTGCATAAAATTTGCATTCCCATTTCTTCATTTTGAATAATTATCATTTCAGAACTGCAATTAATCAAAGAAATTACGTTTAAAAAATTTAAAGGTTTAAGAATGCTGTAATCGTTAAAGAAAAGTCAGGAACAAATTTTATTTATTTTTGAAACCTTTTTCGATCAGTTCTTTATCTTTCTCAGAGACAACTTAACAAAACGCATTTCCTATTATAGGGACGACTGAACTACACAAGTGTATTTGATTCCGGGTCTAGTAACCATTTCTCCCAGTGAAGACCGTCTAGTGGTTATCATCGAAATTTCATTGGTTGTCCCGTAGATAAATTTCATTGGCTGCGTTGCCCAGAGTAGCGACTGCTTAACTCTAATTTTCCTATGCTAACAGGGCATGTAAGGCACATTCTTTATGCAAATTCGTCAGCGAACACCATGTTTCAGTTCAATAAAGTTTACTGGGGTACATCAGAGCAGCAACCAATGAAATACAGGGGAATGAAGTAGACAGAGTTCTTTGGGGAAATCATCTCTACCCCTCCCGACCTATTACCCCACTTTGAAGGGCTTCAATTGCGCCTTCTCCGTTCTCACCAACATTCGAGACTATCACTAATTCTTTCTTTCTATCGTTGCTGTATTTTACGAGTCCGATCTTTCTAGTCCTTCACGTTCACGACATTTGTTGATACGTGAGTGATCTTGATATGATGCTGTCTCTTCGTAATATTGACGACGCTGGACACTTCTTAAATAAATTGATCACAACGACGGCATAAGTACCAACTCTCAATATTGACAACCTGGAATTATGGCTCATCCACCTCGAAAACTTTCACTTCCAGCAAGTCGTTGGTGAGGTTTGAAAGCTGCACCTGTCACTTAGCGCGATGCCTGAAGAAGCAGCCTGCGAGTTCCAGGACTTTCTCCTGATCGCTTGATTTCTGTGGTACTGATTCACCCGTGAGCTTTGTGCGGTGCCCATCGCTCTTTAACCATTTTAAGGACGTATTTCCAAAAGACAGTTTTGTTTTACATGAACACAGCATACAAAGCATAAAAAGGAAATAAAGAAGATGAAATGAAGAAAAGTGAAAAAATTCTATAATTATTTAGTTAAAGTATACTTCAAAAAAAATCAGAGAAAGAATTAATAATTGAAAACACAGTATATGTATTACTTAAATTGCTAAATTATCGAAAAGAATTTTACTAAGTAATTCACACATGAGATTGTGGCACATTATATCCATAGTTATTATTTTATTTCACTGATGTTCCATTAATGATGGGGGCGAGTAATTAAGGTGCAAGAGTAAAAATGTGCATTCAGGTAAAAATGTAGTACTGAAAATTATTCTCCTGATGCTTTGCTATGAATGCATGCAAGTTTAAGTATATTTAAGAATTTTACAGTCTGAAGATGCGCAGAACTTAAAATACTTTTGAAACAAAATTCTCAATTACATATAATTGAACGTTGACATTTTGTAAAAATGCATATTTCAATTGATATTTCGCGTAATTGTCTAGATGTAACTGTAGAATTCAATTAGAGGTATTCAATTTGCATTTGCATAAGGCATTCAATTTCATTCTCTACTGTAATGGTCAAATATGACTAAGAGCATTGTGTTTTCCATTATGGAAAACAAAAAATACCGTTTTTTATACAGAAATTATTTAATTTTATTCTCACTTCATGTTGCTTTTGAAGTTTTATATCATTAGGACATTACATAAATCAACATTTTCATCCAGCTACCTTTGCGTGTCAGAGGGTGCAACCAACGCAAGCAATGGGCACAGTGTGCACACTTATTGCTTATATTGTGTTGACATTATGTTCAAATTCATCATTTGGTAGCATATTCAACTTACTTAAGCAGGCTTTTAACGTTGCATGCGCCATGTCTGAGATTTATGCAAATAGGGGCCGTTTGAAAATTGCCTTCATATTAACCATTCACAAGGTATATTGACTTTGTAAACTGAAAGCAGCGTTGAACAACATTTGCCCAGTTCATTTGCGCATTATGCAATGACGAAGGCATGTTCCTAGATATAGAAAATGTTATCTTTTGAAACAAAGGCGTGGTGCAGTTTCAACTAAAATTAGCATGCAATTTCAATTTGTTTGCTTTTGAGCTTATGCGTGACCATCATAATATTTGTTCAACAAAATGAGAATTAGTTTCATACATATTATTAGATAGGAATGAACTTTATGTAAATTTTCCTGTGGCTACTATTAGTTGCTCTAGAAACTCATTTCAAATGATTGTAGGCGAACGAGGTGCGGCGAATGAACAATGGCGCTTTCAATGCAATGACAGACGAAGAAAACCATTAAAAATGGCTTTGTTTTTTTATTTATTATAACATTATTTCATTAAATTAATTCTTCTACATTTAGATACAGAAGAATAGAAGATAAAAGAAGACATCCCAAAGACAAGGGTAAGTTAGGTAAGTATAATTCTTTGAGTTAGTCTAATTAGTTAAACTTCACTGAGGAGTTCTTGAGTCTGTAATTTATATAAATTCGAGCTGTAAGTTATCGAGCATGATTGTTTGTTAATTAGAGTAATTGGATGTAGATCATGAGTATTATTATAATTAATTTGAGTGGCTTTCCGCATTTGAACGTTTTCATGTCCCATGCCTTTTGAGTTGAGTTTAGGGTTCATTTGCGGAAAGAGAAATGGTTGAATAATTTGTCGATCATTTCAAAGGACAATTTTTGAGCATAGTGAGTTTGTAGCACTGCTATAGTTTGAGTATTAGAATAAGTAATTGCTTGAGAATAGCAGTGCAAGGATAGGAGGAATGTGAGATAGGGTGGTGTGCAGGAGTTCGACGGGTTACACTGCACGACGCGACCCTAACCGTATCAAATGATCAAAGTCCATATTTTCAAAGCTCACCTCTTCCTCTCCCGGTTGCGGTACCAGAGGCCTGCCGCCTTGCTCGGATCCCAGCAATGGGATCTCAAGCAAGGTTTTTTTTCAGCCCGGCCGCCCCCGCGCCGCCCCCCGCCCTCCTGCCCGTTAACGGGGACTTCCCTCGGCGGAGTCTCCTAGTCCCGTGCTGGCCAGAGACCGGTTTTAAAGAGATGACCCTGTCCATTTGTGTGGAAATGGACGTTGTTTGAAATCTTGTGCAATGGGATTTCAACACCTATGTGAATTCGTAAGACGTATCTGTCCTAGAGGCAGTTATGCAAATTCGCAATTGACGTAGTGCTGAGACTCTGTTTCAGTGCCAATCTAGTGGTGATCGTTACTCCCCCAAGAGGAACGGTAAGCGTCGCTATGCGTTTGTGTTATTGTTACGCCGGCTCTGACACTTGGCCAATGATTGACATCAGATTTGCCGTCACACCTTTAACTAGTTCATTTGGCGTTGCACCTTTCATCAGTTTAGGCATAATACATTTGAAATTAATCTCCGTTGAGAGTTTCCCCATATAATCATGCTAAATAGTTAAAATCTGTTAAAAATTTCTACATTAATTTTTTCATTTAGGAACTTAAATGATAAATAAAATATAATGTTCATTCATCTTATAATTGGGCAATTTCACTTTATGTTTACATTGCACTGTTTTAAAGTAGAAAAGTTTATCAGTTTTTCATTTACATTAAATCATATAAAAGATTTTAATTATTCATTAATTTCATACTGATAATAATATATTTTTAGTGTAAAGCAGTTTTTTACTTTAAACAATGTAATGTAAAAGTAGATTTCTACTTTAAAACAGTGCAATTTAAACGGTTAAGAGGGGTGCAATATAGTAAACAATAAATTAACAATAATATATTTATTAATTATTGATGAATTAGCTATTGTTTGAATATAAATTTTTTACTTATAAAATGTTAATCGGGGTCTCCTTTAATTAGGTAATGGGAAAAGTAAACTTGGTATAAATGAAATAAACAATTAGCTTAGGCAAGGTGCAACGAGTTTAATCATTTTATAAATAGGAAGTAATCTTCTATAAATAGAATGTTATTAATCCGTAACATGTAGGAAAACAATGTATTAAATGAGATTAATTTTAATATGCTAATTAGAAAGTTTAAAAGGCAACGTAAATGCAACACTGAGTATTTTAATTTTTAATTAGGTTAAATAACGTCACTCGTAACTGCATATTTTAGCAGTGAGAGTTTTTTAATTAATGATTAACATACAATGTAAACACAAAAGTGGGTCATAATATTTCTAATTAAGTATAATGACATCACTCGTAACTACATATTTCAGCAGGGATATTTAGTAGTTAATTAGAGGGTTTTAATTGCAAGCAAAAAACAGCAACTTACAGTAGTCAGATTTATTCGAAAAGATAAGTAGGCATAATACATTAAATCAATAATGATGAGTTGTAAATCATACGGTAAGTATGCAAACATGAGTTGGTTCTGCAGGACAGTACATTAATATTGAGTATCAGGTGTGACGGCAATTTGATGTGCATGAGGCGGCAAGGCTTTGTAGGCGTAACGGTTCACATCTGCCTAGCAACGCACGCCATCTGGTGCGGAAGCTACGTCTTCGGCGGATCAGAATGGCCATCTGGTCCGTCGAGGGTGGATCAGATGGATCCACCCAAGGTCATCTCGGCCAAAATCGTGAGGCCAGCACGTGGGCTAGGAGGCGATGATGCCTTGGGGGTCCCCGGGGCAGGAGGGCGGGGGGCGGCGCGGGGGCGGTCGGGCTGACCGAAAGGCAGGCCTCCACCGCAACCGAAAACTTTTTTTTAAAAAAAATTCACAAAAAAAAGCAACCTTCCCCCCCGCTGAATCGACGAAAACGCGAAATCTCCCCCACCCTCACGATTTTTTCATG
>NW_003526944.1:4629882-4633220 GCF_000181795.1 Trichinella spiralis
GGAAGGGAGCTTCACGCTCCAGGATGGGGCCCATTTTTGGTCTCTCCATCCTCCACCTGCATTAAATATTTCAAGTCCCATTTCCGGCATGTTTGCCATTTCGCAGAACTCATTTATGCCAGACTTTATCTGTTTGTTTGTATTACATTGCACATTTATCTTTTTTTTTGAAAAATAAACTTTTTCATTAATAAAGAATTGTTGTTGTTGTTGCATTGCTCTTGGTTTATATTAAAAGAAAAAAATTTTTTTTCTTACTTTTAAATAGATTATTAATTTACATGTATTACGTGTATTATTTCATTTTCCCCCATTTTAACTGTTTTGTTTTTGTTCCTATAAACTAATTAATATTGCTGGCTGGCAACTAGTAATGGCAAACATGATTTTTCCCTTTTTAACTAATCCTACATGAGCATCATCGTTAAGAAATAACGCAGTATTGGTCTTTTGTTACGTCTGTGTATTGTGTCTTTGTAATGAAGAAGCTTTCCACACTCGACTTTGCCAAATCGTATCTATCTTCTCCAACTTGCCTATACTTACCTTACTTGACCAACGAACGCAATTGACCAACATACGCAACTGACCAACAAAAAATTCGATCCAACCTATCCATATCTGATTACCAATCTTGGTTTTCTCCACTTGTCTTCTTTCTTCTCCATGTGCATTATTTTCCATGGTTTATTACGTGTTTACTTATTTGTATGCAATGCTTTTCATGTGTCAGAGGTTTTACAGAGTCAAACTCAAAAAGAATCAGAGAAAAAATATTTGGAGAAATAAATTGAAAAAAAACAATAAAATGTATGATATAAGAGGAAAAAAAGAGAAAATAAAAAAATCAGAAGAAATAATGGGAGAAGTTCAAAAATCGATAAAATGTATAAAATAAAGAACGGAAAAATAATGTTTGAATAAATGGGAAAAAGTTTGAAAAATATCAATAAAATAAATTTGTTTAAATTGTTTTGAAATTTGTTTCGAAAACTGTTAGAAATCAAATTAAATGTAAAATGCAGAAACAAAAAAAGCCAAAATTAAAAATTATTTCGACACATGAAAAGCAGTTGCATACATAAATTTTGCTGCGTGAAAGACCAAGTACTGCATTAATTCAAAACTCAGCCATGTAGGTTGGTCGTTAACTTAATTACAACTATGGGATAACTTCGCCCTTTCGAAGTATCCCAATCCCAGACCTACAGAANTGGGGTCCCCAGGAANTTTGNCTTCTCTTGNTCTGCTTCGTGTCGTCCTCGATCTGCTTCGTGTCGTCCGCGATTCGTTTCGTGCCCTCCGTGATCTGCTTCGTGTGGTCCCTCGATCTGCTNTCATGTCGTCCGCGTTTTCACGTTTTCTTTTCTTTATTGGTCACATCTGTAANAATGCTAATTGATAAATCAAAAATTCTTCCCGCNTTTATCACATTTCANTTTANTTTGAAAAAGGNAGTTGAAATGCACAANTTATAGTNNCANCCCAATGAGGACTATGTNAAAATTCNGGAATGACCTTAACANTTTAAAATNTCAGTCAAGATATNAAGCTATNCCGATANGAACGCTATNAANCAAAAANCACTGACNTTAGTNGNAAAACACGCCCTTCCGCATGGTCTGAAATTTCATATTTGCAAAAATTCNAAAAATNGNCCTACANNAAANNGGNAAATCNNNCCGCNAAAATGNTTTCNNTNAAAATATNAAGCACNCTCGNNGNGTANGNTGACAAACAAAGTTAACCGAACAAAAGATGTAATTTACCAAATGGCTCTGATGCTGTGAAATTTGAAAAAATAATTTAAAGTGAAAATAAAGTTAATTAATTTTCAATCTTTCTAAAGATGAAGTCATATCTAGTCTTAATATGAAAATTAAAAAGAACAGTTTTACAGTGAAAAATATCTCACTCATATACTGTATACTACAAGCTTGAATAATTTCATTAAACTAAGGAATAACTTCACCCTTACGAAATATCATTAGCCGTGCTTCACAGAATCACAAGAAATCGCATTTACCTCTTCTGTTCTCTTCTCTTATTCTGCTTCGTGTCGTCCGTGTTTTCACATTTTCTTTGCTCCATTCATTAAACCTGTAATAATGATATTAAATCAAAAGTGTTCTCACTTTATCACAAAGTAGAATTACAAATAATATAATAATTAACTGCTATTTAATTAAAAAGAAATTGTTTACAAAATGAGTATACAAAGTTTTAAAAAAATAACAAGCAGAAAAGTGGAATACTTGTCTGTAAATCTGAAACGGCCTTCAGCAGCTACTTAACGCCCGTAATGAACTGAGAGAACGTTCAACGAAGCTACCAATTGCCACGTAAATTAAACAAACAAACGCAACCTTACTGATGATAAGGCAGCGTTATAGCGATCCTTATTTGCATAGTGTAGCGTTAGAAACCGGTTTTTAGTGCGTTAGAACTTTTGGCTGAAGATAAAAGCTAAACTAAGCCGCGTTACAATATGAGCAAAAGAAATGCTCTTCTAAATTCTACCAATAAGGAAAGGACTATTTAAAAATTCAAAAATGACCTTGACATTTACATTTTAGTCAAAATATAAACTATGGAACAAAAAACGCCATAACAAAACAAAATTCACTTAGACAAAACACTTACGTATGTCTGAAAATTTTCTTAAGTTTTTATTCAAAGCTAATTTTAAGTGAACAATTTGTGTGCAAAAGCTTGCTCGAGTCAGTTGAACGTCCATGTTAGCTAGTGCAATAGTAATTTTCGAATGACCATATTTTAATATTAGGCAAACAAAGCATACAGGGTGTATTAAATCAAACTCAAGTGTACGGAAATTTGGCGTTTATTAAGTCACTTATCATCTCATGTTGAGAATTCAGAGAAAATATACTGAGAAAATATGCTCAATATCGATTCTCAATTGCATTGTCAATTGATTTCGAATTATAAATGAAAAAAACTGCCACTTACCGCAAAATGCGTCATCTTCTCAATGATGATCTTCATGCACTTTGGATGTTGATTAAAAAATTATTTTTCAGAAATTATTCCAAAAAATAATAATGAATAAAAAGCAAATTTATTATTTGTGATTTGATATTGGTCTTCAGTTAATTTTCCAATCCAAACGCAGTGCTTCTATCCACGGACGGCCTCAAACTAAAATTATTTCCAATATGTCAACAAAGCGAACGTCCTAGCATGCAAATTTTTATTCCATTCGTTTCTGCTGATAAATATGGCTACTGTATATTTTTCATTGCCCTTCATTTTCTTAACTGATGCACACTGTTTGAGGAGAAAATTTTGAAACAAAGTAATTTAATGACAGTTATTTC
>NW_003526944.1:4633230-4637346 GCF_000181795.1 Trichinella spiralis
GCGTTTATTAAGTCACTTATCATCTCATGTTGAGAATTCAGAGAAAATATACTGAGAAAAATATGCTCAATATCGATTCTCAAATGCATTGTCAAGTGATTACGACTTATTAAATGAAAAAAAACTACCCACTTACCGCAAAATGCGTCATCTTTCTCAAATGATGATCTTTCATGCACTTTGGGATGTTGATTAAAAAAATTATTTTTCAGAAAATTATTCCAAAAAAATAATAATGAAATAAAAAAGCAAATTTTATTATTTGTGATTTGATATTTGGTCTTCAGTTAATTTTTCCCAATCCCAAACGCAGTGCTTTCTATACACGGGACGGGCCTCAAACTAAAAATATTTTCCAATATGTCACCAAGGGGAACGTCCTTGCCAGCCAATTTTTTATTCCATTGGTTTCTGCTGATAAATAGGGCTACCTGTATATTTTTCATTGCCCTTCATTTTCTTAACTGATGCACACTGTTTGAGGAGAAAATTTTGAAACAAAGTAATTTAATGACAGTTATTTCAAAATTCAAAAATGACAGTGACATTTAAAATAAAGTCAAAATATAAACTATCTGACAAAAAACGCCATAATAGAACCATTGTCTTAGCCAAAACAAAACGCATGTCTTAAGTTTGGATTTGAATATTCAAAAATGACCTACAAAAATGGAACTTATCGAAAAAAGTTTTTCACCAAAATATATAAGCACACTGCTTTTCTGTGCTGAAAACAGAATGAAGCAGACAAAAAATGTAATTTAGCAAATTTCTCTGATGTTACAAAATTAAAAAAATAATACAGTAAAACGATAATGAAGGTAAGCAAACTTCTTGTGTGAAAAAAATCCGCTGGAATACGTTCCGTCGAACTTAACAAAGCAGCGGTTCATCGGCAGTGTGAAAACTGCTCCTCAGCAGGCTTAACAAGCCTTTATCGTGCAATAGTGCACCATCGAGCAAGACAACCTTCAGTGGAATACGAACAAGCGGACGTTTCCACTGCCAATTAATATGAAATAATTATTCTATTCATAATAAACGCTGCACATTATTACTATTATTTCTGCCATTTATTTTTTATTTTGAATTCATATTTTTGAATACAACAGATTTAAAAGAGAAATGTTTATCAAAAAATCAATTTTGTAATCGAAATGAAAACGACAGGAGGAAACTGATGACGATTTGAGCATTTCAAAGCTTCAGAATGCTACCAGCAGTTGTGACATCTGCTGTTCAAACCTGATTTATATACGCAACTATTGATGAAAATGCCATACAACATATGCAAATTTGAAAATAGCAATCTAACAACATAGACGAAATATAGATATAATAAGTGAAAACAGTGGGTGCTGAGTATTTTGGCATTTTCAACAAATCCGAACCGGAAATTATTTGGATTCTTTCAGTTTATGGACGATCGTTTTCATAGTACACTGAAGCAAAAAGAAAACAATCACGTAAATAATAAACATAACTTTAAAAAACAAATATTTGTTAAAAAATGAATTTAAAAAAAAATCAATTTAAATTCTCATTCATTTTCGATCAATGCAATCAGTCTGATGGAATTCATCTATTTGGGATGTTGTGGAAAAGATGCCATCATTGTGATGATGCATTTGGCTTTTCTGGCCCATGTTCACGTAGCATAGCAGACAGCCTTTACACTTTGGTGCATCAGTACCAAATATGTTGGCAATTTGATATTGCTCTGCATACGAGTGGGCGCAGGACAGCAAATCAACCACCAATAAAATAATAAAGAACAAGCAAAAGTTTCCACTGCAATTTGTGATTTTTATATTTAATATGAAGCCAAAATGCTATTATTACTGCCATTCATATTTTTATTTCAAATCTCTTTGTTTGAATACAGCATTTTGAAAAATGAAATATTTATCAAAAAATGAATTTTGTTATCAAAATTTAAATTTACGTGCAGTATGAAATAAAAATACTGCATTCTATTATTATTAGCATAGGATTCTTGCTGTTCTGTGTGAAGCTTTTCTGAAAAGCTTAAAAACGTAAAGCGCCTGCTATACTGCAGCATGAAAATGAAAATATTTCATTTTATCATTTACATATATGATTTTTGAAATTTTCTGCATGAAATTTATTTGAAAAGTTGTAAAAGAATGGGGTGGGGTGTCCGTTGGTCGTCAATTTCAGTGCAACTTCTTCGTTATCACTCATCAATTAGTAGAGCACTTGCAATGTTGATTGCAATCTGGATTACGGAAAACATCTTAACAGGTCGTCTATTTGGGTACCGGCGCTACACAAATCGACACATCAACCATCAGTGGAGTACGAACATGCGGACGTCTCCACTGCCGATTGAAATAAAACATTTTTTCTATTTATAATTAGGAATATACAAATTATTGTAGCCATTTTATCTTTTATTTTCAACCTCTTTGCTTAAAATTTTGCATTTTTATTTAAATAATTACCATTTAGATCATTAGGCTTTAGTTTCAATGGTTTCAGTTCAAAGAACAGCAAAATTTATAGTTCTGTTCATGTATTTTTCAGCAATATTAAAAAATAAAGTTTTCTCAAAATTGTATTACTTTACCTGAATACATTCAGAAATGAAGTTCAAATACATCCGAACCATTGATGACGACATATTCGTTGTGATTATGTTAATTAAATTTCCATTGTTTGATATAAATCTTTCAACAATGTGCATATAATAAAATCAAGAAAGTGGCATGGGAGATTATTTTTCAATTTCACAAATGTAAATTTTCAAATTCGCTATTAACAACATCAAATATTCATATAATTATTGTTCTTGAAAATTGATTTTGTAATACAGACTCCCTACAGTTGAAAATTTTTGTTTTCCAACTTTGATTCAAACTGAACAATTTATTATGAAATGAAACCGAATATGCGTTGTTAATTTCATTGTTTTGATGCGTCATTAAAAATTATTCATTTCCATCAATATAAATTATATTAAAAGTTTGTCTACAAAACTGCTGCGTCGAATAATAAAAAAAAAGAATTAATTAAAATTGACACTTGCTTAATATCAGTAAAATATGATTGAATGATTGAACAATTTTACAATGTGCTTATGCTTCGTTTTTTAATATGCTTACACTTTGAATGTGAGAAACATGGCAATGGGATGTTAAAGAACATTTCTACCAATTCGATTGATTGTAATTGAATATTATATAAATTTTTAATTAAATAATATTGTCCTGTTAATTTCTTCATTTCAATATGAACAGTTTAGATATTTGTTTGTCAGTTACTTCGAAATATGGATTCAAACAATCCATCGCCCTAACAGTAATTATCGTGGCAAAAAAAATGTCTGCCAGTTTACTGGATATGCACATTTTCACATTAAGTCAAAAACCTGAATTACTCTTTCCGGATGATGAATAGCTGTTCGGATGTGTCGAATTCCAAATCTATCTACGAATAATCTCTTAAAATTCCTGAGAAACAAAAAATATTGCATCGTCTGTGACAATGATCTCTGGCAGGCCATGTTTCGCAATTTCACACTGCATTATTTCAAATCTCAACCATACAGGTTTGTCCTTAGCTTAATTCAACTGGTGGATCACTTCATCGTTTCGAAGTATCCTCATACCAGACCTACAAAATAGGGACCCACGGGAGACCCTGTATACCTTTTGTTTTCCATTTCTGCTTCATGTCGCCCGCATCTTCATTATTTTTCGAATCGATTAAAATACGAAACATAAAATCAAATGCTCACCTTCCTAAGCAGTAAAAATTGTAAATATTATGTTAATTTTAAAATCATATCCTCAAAAATAACCTATTATTGCTTTTCAATTAAACGGAGAGTTCACAAAATTGAATCATTACAGACTCAACATCCACTTGTCATTTATAATTTGAAGTTATAACGATCACGTGAAAAAGAATGCGACTTCTCATCATTGAACTCCACCTCGTTCTTCCACTGCAATGATAAATCATAATTAATAACTTACTAATAATTGAAATAAAGTAGAACAAAAATCATATCTGCTTCGTGGATGCTCATCCCGCTTTTCAGTGCTTGCTCATCCTTGTTCAGTCACCGCACATCGTAGCCCTATTATTTTC
>NW_003526944.1:4637454-4688522 GCF_000181795.1 Trichinella spiralis
TCTGCTTCGGTGGATGCTTCATCCCCGCTTTTTCAGTGCTTGCTCATCCTTGTTCAGTCACCGCACATCGTTAGCCTATAATTTCTTGAAATGTAACTCACCGATTGACCGCAACTGAATAAAGATATTACATAGCCACGTCAGCAGAACAAACTCAGAACTCTGCTACTGATAATGGCAGTGTTTAGAGGAAAGCTGATTTACATAATTAAAAAACAACCTTAACATATTGTTATTCAACCTGTTTGTTTGAATGCAACATATTAAAAAAAGAAATATCAAAAAATTAATTTTACAATGAAAATTTCAATTTACGTGCAGCATGAAAATAAAAATGTTTCATTTTATCATTTACATATATGATTTTTGCAATTTTCCGTATGAAATTTATTTAAAAAATTTGAACTGATAAGAATGCCTACTGATACTCACCAGAGAGTGCAGTCAAAGTCTCACTGAACGTTGACTTTCACCAACCTCCTTGGTGAGCACAACTCATCAGCGGTACCCAAAGTGACACATCAACCATCAGTGGAATACGAACATGCAGACGTCTCCACTGCCTATTGCTATAAAATATTTTTTGTATTTATAATTAAATATACAAACTATCATTGCCATTTATTTTTTTATTTTAAACATTATGTTTGTTTAGAATTTTATAATATTTTTATTCAAATACTTCCCATTTATATATATTGAAATTCTTTACTTTCGTAATTGAAATGATTAATATCATAAAAGCACAGCTTTGTTTTTGATAAAACCTTTTTTATAAATAAAAGTGTGAAAATAATAAAACTACAATATCGAAATGCTTGAAAGGAAAATTTATATATACGTTGCTGACTAATGTATTGCTTTAAATTAATAAAATTATAAGAGAAAAATTTGCACAAAAAGAAATTATTTTTGTCTCCATATTAGATCATATTTCGACTATATTATTAGATAATGTTACAAATACATTTTATTAAAATGCTATTCCATAGTTTCTTGCCTCAGTTTAACTCTTTTATTTCTCCTGATTGCACCACATGTCATGAAGAATATTAATCTGCAACAATTGAATTTCAATTAATTTATGCAAATTTTGAATATCAAAAGAATAATTTACATTCAGTCGTATTTGTTTCAGAAATATCAAGTGATTTTGATTTTCAAAAAAATTTTATAAAATATAATACGGTTAAAGTAGTTATATGTTAAATGAATAAGAGGCTCTAAGCAACGCTGATTTGCATAGTACACGCGTAGCCTTTTTGGTTAATTATTTACAAAATGATTATACAACGCTTTGAACGGCCTCAAACTAAAATCCAATTTGTCAATAAAGCAAACGAACTCGCATGCAAATTTTTATTTTATTCATTTCTCCTGATGAATAAGACTAGTAGTGGCACATTTTTCATTGCGCTTTATTTACTTAACTAATGCACTGTGTTTGTGGAGAAAATTCTGTTCCAGCCATGACAAACATAAAAGCAATTCGCATTGCGGAAACACAAATTTCATCTTCATTACAAAATATATTTTAATTATTAAAACTTAGATAAATACAAGAAATGAACTGCATAATCATTTTATATTAAATGCTGGCTTGTTGAAAGAAGTGAGAAAGAGTAATAATTTGAAGAAGTAATTCACACAGAGTGACAAATTGAACAATCAATAACAGTTATTTGAAAATTCAAAAATGACCTTGACATTTAAAATCCAGTCAAAATATAAACTATCTGACAAAAAACGTCATAACAAAAACATTGTCTTAGCCAAAACACGCCTCCGCATGTCTTGGAATTTCAAATTCAAAAATGACCTACAAAAATGGAACTAACTCACTGCAAAAAATCTAAAGTATATGGCTGCGCATTCTGACAAACAAAATTAACCAGAGCAAATATCTCTGATGACGTTGAATAAAATATTAATATAAAATGATAATAAATAACTCTCGGAGTAGTACCGATTTCCCGCCAACCAAGTCGCCTACTTTTCCCACGTAAATTTCATTCGTTATCGTGCAGCTAAAATTCAATGGTTGTCAGTCTGATGGGATTAGGTTGCCCAGAGAAAGATCTGCTTAACTCTTAATTGTCTTAGCTAACAAGACACGTCGGGGACAATCACTATGCAAATTCATGAAAAGTGTGCAACCTGTACTACGTGGGGATACCGTTCCTGGCGTCGTTGTGTTTTACGTTGAATTATGAACAAAAATCGAAAATGAAATGCACAAAATCACAGATATTAATACGGATGGTTGTACGGTTTCCACGGGGAAAGAGTACTGATGAATTATGACGCACGCTTCACGTACAACTATTTGAAAACAAGCCTGAAAGCAAGCAAATGACATTTGGATACAAAGTTGCATTATGCTGCATTTTAAAGATTATTAAACATAACAGCCATTTTCAATTAGAATATTAATTACACAACTGGAGCAAAGAGAGTGAGGTAATATGCACATAACAACAACAGATAGCACAACGTACCCTGTTCGACGTCATTAATATTACTAATTTCTACGAATTCATTGTTTAATTAACGTAGCAATCAGTTTTTGATATTTCGCTTTTGATAACAAAATGGAAATGATGGCAGAAAATAAAAGTAAAAAACAGTTACAAAACAATAACATTTACTGGAAACGTCAGCATAATGAATGAATAGTTTTATGTAATGCCACGCACATGTAATGTGCAGTGATACGTCAGTGAAACGTGAGAACCTTTCAAATGTTTTATTTTAAGCAAACACAATACAATGTTCACACATACAATGATCGGCTATTATTAAAAGATAATTACACAGCGCACAAATACTGCAAATCAAAGGTTGAAAATTTAATACATCCTCCCTGGCTGGCAGTGGAGGAACTCCATTTACAATCTCGGCTTCAATTAACGTCTTCTTCTTTAGACGCCTAATTGCACACGTCTGATGGTTGTGTTCACGGCCTTCATCTTACCATCCTTGAATGGATTTGTCGTACTGCTCTCACTTTCTTCGGATTTTTCATCCACAGCGTGATGTTAGCGACGTTCCGAAGAAAACGATACTCGTTGAATCACACATCACGATGGCTTGCGAACCCACAACCAACGTTTCCATTAGCTTCAAACCAACCACTTGCGGTAATTAAAAGGTAGGATCCGTACTCTGGATTTTTTTTAACAATAAATGTTTGCAGAAAGAAAACCATAATCCGGAACTGGTACGCAGCTAAAGCAGATCAGTAGTGGATAACAGCTGATTTTGCTAGAGACGAGTTTTGTTTTCATAATAGCAACCATTTTTTCAAACTGTTAATTGTATTCAGCTGTTTAAAAACGGCACAGCTATCCAGGTCCTTGCCTTAAAAAGCTTTCCAATTGCAAGTGACAGACGGTACTTTTTTGTCATGGTAAATAATCTGCAAAGTTCTTTCATCGCCGGTGCTTCGACTTTTCTTTCTCAATCTGATGGTAACATCTCAAATGTTCTTGATTTTCATAGAATTCTTTTTTTCACGTTGTGAGTTGAAGTTCCAGTTTTGTTGTATCGCAAGAAAAACGCCTCAGGCCACTTGAACGTTAACTGTACATTGTATGTGGTGTGATTCGTACGTTGCCTCTGAGATTCCTGGGAAATCCATTCTCACACGCTATGAAAATTATTCTACCAATTCTGTTTGCACAACAACATTCACATGGAGGTTCACACCTTGTAGGAGTCTTGCAAAGTAGCTATCGTTTTAGCTGGAACACTCCTTAACCCGAACGGCATGACTTTAAATTAGTACAACCCGAATTAAGTCAGAGACAACGTCAGCCTCGTTGAACTTGGTTGTAGCTTTCACCAAAGCCAGTTACATTCAGAACTGGGACATATATAGTCAGTAGTTTTGTCTGCAACGCATCAGACTCCGCTATCGTGTCGTCTAGCTTGTCGAACACTCTGCTGTTGTATCGCTGGTTCCTTCTAGTTAAGCGTCACCAGAAACCACTGGCAACTTGGAATACCGTTAATTCTGAGGAATATTTCAAACGCTTTTAGCCGGGATCACGTTCGGTGCTTGATGTAAATAACGCTGGTTGATGCCAATATAGAGCAGGAAGATCGCTTCTCAAACAGGCCCGCAATTACAACGCGCCTCTCGCTCGGTGACGCAATTCGATTCGTTAATCTTGACCAGTGCTTCTGGAGGGTCTTCTTCTTCAGCTTCTCGATGAAACATTAGTGATACACTATTTAGTATCAATCTAGCACAAATACCAGTAACACACGCACACAGCCTGTGCTACTCGCAAATCAACCTCTATCCATTCATATGTGAACACATCTATTTACATCCACGTACATACCGACTGCATAATGATTTTCAGGTGCCATAAAATATACGGTACTTTTTTATAATTGCAATTACATTTCATTTAGTTGTAACTTCCCGAAATAGAATGGTGTTTTTAGGATTATAAACAAAGAAAGAAAAGAAAAGAAAAAATAACAAACAGTACACCCCAGCATGATGACCAAATCCTTTTCCACCAGCTACCACCAAATATAAATTATTTATAGCAGAAGAATACTGTATGTTTTGACTCATAGGTTCCTATTGGAGTTATACATTTTACTATTATACAACAGCAAAATTTTAAAGTGGTTTATTTATTACTAAAAGACAAAAATTAAAGCAAAATAAACGAAAAAGCAGAATTTTTTTCAGTGTTTTTCTAACTTGTGAGAGAAAATTTTTTCAAAATGAAAACTGCCTTTTAAATTGGCTTCTACCGATTCTTAGCAACGATATTTTTGCCATCCGATCAAACTGTTGATGATTGTTTTACCAGGCAATTGAGTTTTTTACAATTGTAAAAAAACCACTTCATTTCTCATTCAGTTGAAATTCTTGTTTTATTCTTTATTTTAAAAAAGCTTGTTTTTCAATTAAAATTACAGTAAATGGTGAAGTTGATTTTATCAGTACTTTGAAAGAACTATTCGTGAAGCAAGTTCGCGAACGCAATAATTAACAATTATAAATCGAAGATATATTAATTTCCAAGAGCAGCATAATTCATTTACAAATCAAATGAAAAGTTGTGAAGCAATTATTTTTACAGCTCATTTCACTTTTGCACTTATTCAATGCGTGGGAAGTTCTGAATTGAAATTAATTTTTACACAAGTGGTAGGTGAAAAGTTCATATGAAAAAAAATCTGATCTTTCACTAATTATCGCATTATGCATTATTTTATTGCGAATAATGAATGTCATTCTTTGCCAGTATCAATTTATAATTTTGTTCATTATAGAATTGAATATGATTGAGTGAATTATTTAAAATTTTGAAAATTTATGTATTTAAGGTTTTTCTTTTTCTAATCTATACATGAAAAAAAATACATAATTAATGATTTCAAATGCTTGCTTTGTTGATAATATATTATCAAACAACGAACCAATGTTCAGCTTTACCGCCACGGTGAACGTACCCCACTCAGCACTTACCCGAATGATCCGTATAAAGAAGACGCCTGGCCAAATGGATTCAAACAATTGACAGTGGTGAGTGAATTTCATTTAAATAATTTTTTAATGATAAAAAGTAAAAAATGAAAAAACTCGCATTTTTCAAGGAAGGTTGTCGCCAGCAGTACGAACTTGGAAACTTTCTACGTAGAAAATATTCAAAATTGCTTTCAAAATCGTACAAATCGCACGAAGTATGAAATTATAATTATTATTATTATTATTATTAATTAGTTTTTTCTTTTCAATTTTAAATTTCCCCCGTTTGAGATTTATGTACGCTCAACGAACACCAGCAGGACGTTGGCAAGCGCTGCTTGCAATTTGGCCGGCCTATATCGAAACTTTCAACCAGAACCAAATCCCATTCACACAGTACCAGAAGAAGAGGATTTTGTAGTCAACATATCGATTATACATTGATGAATGAATTGCAAAGAAAAAATAATCTGCTTTATTTAAGCTTCTCAGAACAGGCTTACCATGTCCTGGTTATGATTTGGCGTTTAAGAAAGATTCACGAAAAGTGTTCTCGAAAATTGACAAAGCTAATGAAGATTTTTTCAAATTTGTCTCAAAAATGTCCGGCATTCGCGATGCTAGTACAAAAAACATAGGAAGGCTGGTTGGTGCTTTGGAACGTGAAATTAGAAACAACTTCATCATGCCGGATTGGATTTTCGCAGTTTGGTGGGATCCAACGATGGGCAAGTATCGAACAGTCTACGAGATGTTGTACGACATCAATTCTGTCCGACAATTGACCAAATTCAACTCGAAGAAAAAAGCCCGTTATCAGTCAGGTAAATAAATTAATAAATTATTTCATGATCAATTTTCAAATGAAAATTTCAACTTTCAAATAATAATAATGAAACTTTGTTCTTGAAAATGTTGATTAATTATGAATTTTTTCAATCAGTATAATAATTATCATCAAATTGAATGGATTTTTTAAAAAATAATTGATTAATTATTCTTTTTTAATTCATTATCACGCATGAATTTTATTAGGTTTCCTCATTGGAACATTGATGAAAAATATGAAGAGAAAAGTGGACAATTTTAAAAAAGAATCCAAAAAAATGAACATGTACTCAACGGTAAGTGTTGCTTCTTCGACATGATATAGTCGGTTGTAGCTGGGGTCATTTTCCTTTAATTATTCGTTTAATTTAGCACGACGGCACTGTGATGAGTTTAATGTACGCTTTGGGAATTGGAAACGACATCAATCCGCCAGTTGGATCTTGCATCATGTTTGATTTGTACAAAAATTCCCACACTGATCGTTTCTACGTGGAAATTCAATTCAGAAATGATACCAAAGAACGGCCAATTTCGTTGATCTTACCAAAATGTATGCTTAAATTGTGTCCATTGGAAAAAGTTTACAAAATTTTCCAAAAAATATCCTTCGATCACGTATCTGAACGAAATGAATTTTGTTCGAAATGAAATAAACATTCGTATTTAGAAGTTTGTTTGACGTTTTTCGTTAAAAGACATCAGATGTGGTGCAGTTTTTGAAATTTAATCGTAATTCATTTTGACAATAATCGCCTTAAATTGCCCAAAATTTGGGTTATAAGAAATATTATTTCCCCACATAAAATTTAACCAGTTTTCTGCAAATTTTCTTGAGAAAATAACAAACAACATTTATTTAGTAGCGAAAAGAAAAAGAAACAGTTCATTTCACTAATCAAAGTAAACTTTACAAATAAATCCTTTTAAAATTGTATAAAAGTGTAAATTGATGATGTTCGTATGCTTTAGTGATTTCAATAATTTCAATAGTTTGAATAGATTGAAAAAGTAAATATAAAATTATGAGCGCGAAAATCCTACACGGATCACAGACGATACCTAGATACATACAAACATACCTACATGCATGCACCCATGTTGTGTGGGAAATGGAAAAAAAATGAACGCTCTTCGACTGTTTTAGCCCTATGGCGTGTCTTTAATTTATAATATAATCATTTTGATTGAAAATTTTAGACAACTGAAGGCAACGCAAGTAGATCGCCTATAAAGTGCTCATTTCGTGCTCCCACTGACAGCAGTTGAAGGAAATTTAAAAATGAAAGCTACACTATTTTTGATTCTGCTTTTCATCACTGTTGCAATTGCTGATTTTCAAATGGAATCAGCTCAAGAAGGTAAATCCAAACCTGTAGCTGAACATTTATTTGATCGTATGATACATTTAAAATGCAGATAAACTCTTACGGCGTGTTGTACGGCATTACCATTACGGTCACTACCATCATCACGGCTATCATCATTATCATCGTCCTTATTATCACCACCACGGATTCATAGGTCCACATTGTACGTATAAAATTTTTTTAAATAAATATTTAGTAATAACAGAAATTATTTATTTTTTTATTCAAATTGTGAAACATTTCTAAGATCTATTATTATTATTATTTAATTTTTTTACATTTTACATCTCTACTGACATAATATCTATACTAATAACAATATTAATAGTAAAATTTCAATTACTTATTTATTTATATTGTACTGTGTTTAATTTATTTAGATCACTCCTACCATCGTCCTTATTATCGACCTTATCATCGTCGATACTGGGGATAATTGATATTATACCAAAGTGGATTGTTTATTCATATTATTCAAGTTAAGTAAAATGCCACTTTATAATTTAGTACAATTTCAAATATGCAAATAAATTCAAATATACAAAAATCACTAATGACTGTGCCAATAATTATCACTTGAAAAATGTCAATAAACTGCAGTAAAAACAAAACAAAATATTTCAATAAAAAATGTTAATAATCAAATTTACATTATATATATAATTCATGCAAAAACGAGTCCATATTCTGTTTTGATATGTGCAAATTAGATTAACTTCGATGTACAAAACAGAAAAACATACATTTTAGTACAAGGTGATTCAGTGAAAATAAACAAATCTAGTGCTTCATTTTCTTGACAAATAAAAGTGACACAATGACAATATTATTTTCAACAACTTAATTGCCCATGCAACTTTCAATCAAATTCAAGCATCGCTTAATGAATGTGCTGAACTTTATATTTTAATATTTATGACAAAAATTCAAAATAAAATAATAACAACAAAGCCAAATAATACAAGTGCATGATAAATATTAATTGAAAATCGTATGTATTTTTGTGTAGAAGCTGATTATTTTTTCATGCACGTTCATGCAACTTCATCAATAGAAATGAAAGTGAAATAGATAAATATACAAATTTTCTTCTCATAATCTGTTAACTATTCAAGCAATTACTCCCCTCCCCTCCCCAAATAGATGATTGATTATTTTTTTATTACGAGTTGTTCAAATAATATTAAAAAAACATTTTACTCGGATAAAAATAATTAAGAATAAAAAAACATCCCCAAAAAACATACAAGGTAGGTAAATTGAACACCAGAGGCCATGCAGAGGCAAAAAGTGGAAGAAGATGTGTGGTGAAAGTTGGAATTTTAGCCAATATAAATACCTTTGGATTTATCACTGATTGTGAAGAGGCGATTGAGCGGCTTTACCCGAAGTAGAAACGATTTCGCTTGGCCCGTTAAGTCCGGATGTACGCAGATGTAGAAGAGACAGGTGATTGGAAAGAAGCAGTGCTGCAAAATGCGTCCCCAATAAAATGTGTACAAATATCTCGAATTCACCTTCCAGCACAACAGGATGGTCGGTATCAGCTGCAAAAAGACAGTGCAGAGGATGAAGCCGCTCAAGCTGCGCAGTGTGGACCGTTGGTGGGATCGTTGGAAGCTTTTCAAACCGGAGTTCACTTTCAAATTCCTCGCGCGAACAAACGCCATGTATGCGAACAAGGAGAACAAAGCGCTCATAAACCAGAAACAAATACGCAAAATTGTCAGTATCAAAAAACATCTCGGTGTGATGACTTCGATGAAAAAACACTTGGAGCGGATTTTGTGATTCGAGTCTTGCTGAAGCGAACAAATCAGATATACGACCAACTGCATCCCGGCCAAAAGGCAGACAAGCGACAACAGTCTGCATGTTGATTTGTAAGAGAAAAGACGATCGTACAGTCTGCCAGCAGAGAAGAACAACCACCGTTCAAAGGACAACAGCAGAACCACCATTGTGGTGGCGTCGATGCCGAATGTCTGAGGGATGAAGTAAAAATTCAACACGATACACTTCCAAGCTTCTGTCATGGAAGAAGCCCCAGTGGAGACGTCGAAATAGCGACGCAGAAGTGAAAATGCTGATCCGAAAGCGAAGCATATGCTAGCGAAAGAAAATCCTAGAAAATTTTTTCAAAATTTCACTTCAACATACAATCAGAAGTACAAGTGAAGCAAATTTTGTATTATTTTTACAAAATATTCGAGCTCACTGTAGTTCGGATGATTGAATTCAAGTAGAAATAAAAATCCACAATAAAATTACCTTTTAATAAAACAAGATCAGCTCGTCGTCCGTTACGTTTGTAAATAAAGTGAAGCATCAGTGCGCTCAAGATGACCGTGATTATGCTGTTGACAATGCCAAAGATTAGCATAAAGTCCGCGTAAGCGTAGTTGACTTCAGCAGATTGTGCTGCAGAAATTTCTTTCTTGTTGAACGTTTCGTTGGACATTGCTCTTGCTTATGAATCAGTGCAAATCTGAAAAATCAACTATCCGAACGTTTCATTACCCCCAGAACACTGTAAATAGCTGATTAAGCTGATTATTCAAGAACAATACGCCTAATGCTAGCCAGCAGTGATGAATTGATTTAAAGGCCCTTTATGTAGCATTATTATGAAAAAAGTTGGTGAATATTTATTAAGAGACACTATACACTGAACAAACGTCTTCCCATTAACAAGCAAGTTTAATAAGAGCTGCAAGTGCCAAGTGAACGATGTTACTTTTATACAAGTTCTAAGAAAAATTTCCAACTTTGGATTAAATTAAAATAATTATTTTTCACTTAACACGTGCCTGCTGCAATTTTCCAACATTTCTGAAAGTAAATCATCAATTATTGCATTATTGTTATACAATGAAATGAAGTATTATTCTGTATTTATAAAATTCTGTTGCAGACTTTAGTTCAGTAATTTATTCATTACTGTTTTTCACTTAAATGTTCGTAGAAATGTTTTCCTTAAATTTTCATTATTATTAAAAGTTTAAATCTGCTGCTATACTGATGTGGAATACATCAAAAATAGAAATTTTACCTGAAAATAGAATAAAATAATTCTTTGGAATAAAATACCATGCAAGAGAAATTAACAATTAGAACAAATAAATTCAAATAAGTTTTGTGATGCAGTACCTAGTTACATCTTGTGATCTGATGTTAAAAAAATAATACATATATACATACATACATACATACATGCATAAATCCGCGAATAAGTTATTTTTATTCACCAATAACTAACTAGCAATAGTAAGTCTTCTACGGACACTTCCTTACCAATAACTTAGGTTTCTCGAGAGAGATTTGCACAGTATATAATTTGCACTTATTTTCCGAAACGCCATTAACATTCATTGTAAATGAATTAATTATTGAACTTTCAAAAGTACAATTAAAATTCTGAACAAGTTTTACTTTTTATTTTTAATACATCTGAAACTCATTTGTTAACATTTATGAAATTACTATTATTATTATTATTATTATTGTTGTTGTTATTATAAGAAAAGATGAAGGCTTTGATTGTAAAAATGAAAAAAAAATAATTTGTATCTATGATACAATGATCAAATTGCAATTCAAAATTTTTATATAATTTGAAAATATTGCCTACATCACAGAAAAATTGATTACAAAAAGTGAAATATAAAATGAAATTAAAAAACATTCGCTTCATAATTTATAATTATAAATTGAAATGAAGAAAATTTGAATTGAAATGAATTAAATCATAAAGTGATATTAAAATGAAATAAGAAATAAATAAATAAAAGTCGCCTTTCAAAATGAAGAGGGGATTTATTGAAATACAAAGACATTTTGTTTTTTTTTGATTTCACACACATGCAGATAAATATGAGGAAATAATTTCAAAGCAAACTTTCAAAGGTTTCAGTAGGCTTCTTTTTGAAAAGTACGTTAAATGTAATGAAAAAACTGAAAACTTCAAAACCTATTGAATTATTATTTCAGATGTTACTGTATATATGCATGTATGTATACATGTATTAGCAATCATAAGATAATTAATTATTAAGTTGCTTAAGAAATGATGAAAAAAAATTTCAAAGCTAAAATTATTGATCCTGTTCATAGAATAATTTCAATTGAAACTGTTCTCAAAAATAATTATTCAAAATGGAGAAATTTTCATTTCAGCAAAAGCAAATCTTTGAAGCGTTTAAACATTTCAAATGCAATTTGATAAGCAAAGGCAAGCGAAGAAAAAAGCGATTTTACAAAAAATGAACAATCAACTTGAAAAAGCGTTGAATTCACACAAATTGGCAAATCCAAGCAACATCTGACGGACCGTTATCAATTGCTAATAAAATTTTCAAATTTCAATAAAAAATCAAATAAATAAATAATTTTACAGTAAACAAAGAAGAATGAATATTATTAAATGAACCGTTCGATTATCGGAAACCGTTTGGATGGAATATTGTGAAACTTAAGGTTGGTTGAATTGCATTTATTTAGTATGTATAAACTGAAAAAACAGACAACAGTAAAATTCATATACATGATTATAGTAATGTACAGTGTAAATTGTGATTTTACTTTGTGAAATCTTTGAAATAATTTGGTAAGAATAATTTGGTAAGAAAAATAATTGGATGAGATTCAATTTTCATATATTAGAATCAAAGTCGAAAGAAAGATGATCATTCTTACCTTGCAAGCAGAATTGTTTCTGCTGACGTGCTCAGCCAATGTAAACTACCGATGTTTCATTCTTTGATATCATACGCTTCAAGCGTTGCAGCCGTTCAAATGTGGCGGTTCCGTACAGGATGGAAAAATCCGGATGAATGAACATGTAGCATAATATTGACGTCGACTGGAAGATGTTGTCGCATACCGTCGCAGCGTCGTACATCCACACATTCGAGGCGTTCTTGTAAGTGAACAAAAATACAGTCCAGGGGAACAGTTGCAGTACAACTGTCAAGCAGAACAGCAATATCAAAGCTCTCAGTATCGATCCTTCCCTGGCCACGCGTATAGCTCTTAGACTTTCTGTGATGGTTCTACTTTTGGAGTGGAATGTGAAAAATGCCGCCGCATACAGTACTGCAGAACCCAAGCCGACCAGTATTTTCAGAAAAATGTAAATCGTGTAATAAGTGTTGCCAACAATTTGAGAACGACGACACGTTCCAAGAATCCACTCGTTTTTATGATCGAAAGCAAGAAAGTATGAAACGAGAAAATCTACCAAGCCTGTCATAAAGGCGAATACAATTAGCATGCTTGTAGTTTTGTACGAAAAAATAAGCTGGTGCAGTTTTCGGCTGCTGAAGTACAAATAGCGTTCCAGAGACAATAGCAGAGTTATAGAAAAGTGACCATTCACGCCCAGAACGTTCAGAAGAGTGCTCAAATGGGCAGCACATTCGAACGGTCTGACCGAGAACGGTTCATACGTGAACAACAGCAACCGCTCTAGTGCAATTTCTGCCCTGGCAAATGATGTGAAGATGTTGGCAATGATGAATCCTGATAAAGAATATCATTTTCAATTATGCAAATTTCAATTCAAAATTTTATCTACTTATTACACGAAATTAAATTATTTGCACAACTTTATTTTCAGCATTTTTCAGAGCAATATATTCATTCTCTGAAATAATAATTCAAACTAACTTCAAATTTAAACAAATATACCAAGGCTTCGGATTAATTCAAGATATAATCGGTTTTTCTTCAAATATAAGCTTACGATAATGTTGAAAATTATGAAAACAAAACAATATAAATAGTAAAAGTGCGCTTGCCTTTAATTAAATTTTGTTCAGGTCTCCTGCCTTTACGCTTTATTATTTGCGCTAAAGCGAAGACGCTGAGCAGAATTGCAATGGCACCGTTGATTGATACAAAAAGAAGCAACGGCGAATTCCACGAGCCCCAACTCTGCGGATTTGGATAATCTGTTGAATAATTGCCATCCGCATCAAACAAATTAGCCATCCGATCTATTTGCACTAAAACTACAAACAAACAGAAAAACAAAGAATAACAATATCAATAGATAAGTATGTTTATCACTTTGAAAAATTTGCAAATTATTTTAACTAAGTAAATTAAACAAGGAAAAAATAAAACCGGCACGTTTTTATAGGAAATACCTATCTGTAAGGAAATCACTTTGGCATTTTAATTTTATTGAAGGGTTTTGCAAAATTGATAAGCTGTATGAAAATAATAAAATGATATTAATACAAAGTGAACAATTGATCAACCGCAAAATATTTTCACAAATCAACAATAGAAACGTCAACGCTTTTAATATGCGTAAAAGAAAGCGGAATTTCTCTCACTGAGAATAATAATAATAATAATAATAATAATAATAATAATACAGAACAAGCCTGACTTGATGATGATAACCATGAATACTTCTCCATCAGATTTATTAGAATAGCCTTGTCCACCTTTGCTCCTTATCAAATGTTATTAATCTTCTGCACGCAATTTACCTCATCAACCTTTTCGACTGGAAAACAATTGCCAATATGTTAATATGAAAATTTTCATCACCTTATTTGTCGATACATTAGCGAAAAATTCAAGTTCATAATTTAAATGATAAAAATTAAAAGCAAATCAAAATGAAATAAATCTTACGTTCAACACTTCTACCCTAAAGTTACAAAATGTCAATCAAATATGCATCAATAAAACTGTCGAATATTCAATGTTGATCGGGCAAACAGTTATCCGATACGACGGAATGTTAAAATTTTCATAAAATTATTAAAATTGTCATCAATCATCAAAATAAATATACACTGTTAATAATCATTTTCTGCCTATGATGAATGTATTTGAATTTTCATTAAATTACGTGACATATTGTTTGTTTGTTCTATTTGCATAAAACAGCAGCTAATCTAACTAATAATTGAAAAACAGTTACACAAGTTTTAGACTTTGATCCTACATCAGCTTTACAATAAAAAAATTATTGTAAAAAATGGAAAAAGAAATGCTCGTTATACCTCAGTAATATTTTCCCCAAGAAACAAATAAACAGTGCAACAAGCTTCGGTTGATTAAAGCATCATCATCATCATCTTCTTCATCGGAAGTAGCAAATTTAAAACAAGCAGATATGCTCGATATTATCGAAACCATTGCATTTAATCAAAAGGAGTGTTTCTGCGAATATGAGCAATTATGTTTGTACATTCAGATTATCATCATTAGCGACAGCAGCAGCAGCAAAGCCGGATGCTTCACAAATTAGCATAAAATTGATTTCAACACTAGACGCTTTTGGCTTCGGTGCAATTTATCGCAGCTTACTTTGGTTTTCAGTTGCCAGTTGCAACGTCGCCTTGAAACTGAATAACTGTCAAAATATCAAGTGAAACAAAAACGACTACCAAATTACACCCGTCTGCCATTAAATTGAATTTGAATTTTTAATTATTTCCAATAATAAATATTCATGCAACATGAATGGTCATGTTCATTGAATATTAATGAGTTTAAGCATGAATATAAATACGCACAACTTTTATTAGACTTTGAAATGGAAATTTTGTTTAATAAATTGAAAAGAAAAAAAACACAAATGTACATTTCATGCAAATGAGTTGAACTGTCAAAATACAATAATAATATTATGTAGAATAATACTGTGTATAATTGAAGGAAAAGAAAAAACAATAAAGAATATCATCTTTAATTATTAATTAATTGTAAGAAAACGACGAAGATTTTAAATTTCATCGCTGATGATGAAAATTATGAAGTAGTTTATAATAAAAATAAAAAAAATCGTTGAACTGTGAATAAAATCAAATCAAGCATAAAATTCTATAATTTTTTTCATTTTAAAACACTAAAATAAAAACAACATTAAACATAAAAATAGAATTTTTATTGCACACTGAATTTTCTCTTTAATAATAATAATAATAATAATAATAATAATAATAAATTTTATTCTATTCATATTAAATGCAATTTTTCAAGAAAATTATAAACTGCAATGCAGCAATGTGATCATTAATTATGACCAATTATGGAGAAAATTGTTGAACTTTTACCATCTAATAATTTCAAGAAATATTAAATATATAAATGGTCAAAAAAGCATCATTAAACGTTGAAACGGTGTGAAATTGTTCACTAAATTGAATGCCACAATTTGAACAAATTGAAAAATAAAATAAATTTTACCTGCTTTAATATTAAAAGCATTTTAAATGCTGCTGCTGCTGGTGCTGCTTCATCCTCATCTATCTAAAGTTTTTTGCTTATGTTTTAGCTGTTCGAGGAAAACAAATTCTTATATCGGTAAACATACATGATACCATTCATCATATCTTATTGTTCAGTGCATCATTTTTCCAACACAACAAAATCAATCATATTCAAATTAAAAATACACCAAAATAATAATTATGCTCGTTTTGTACGTATGTAAAATTGCAAAATTCCTAATAATGGAAACTTGAAATCCATCCCAAATGAACAAATTTATCCATCATTCAACAACCGACTCTCTTCTTTGTGTAAAAACATCTCTTTCAAAGAATCAATTATTCACTTATTGCACACAATCAACTTACTATTATTTATTTCAAATTAATTAACTTTATTTAACAAATTACTATAAGTGAATGCTCAAAAAATGATGTACAAACAAAAACCAAAAGAATGGTTGGTTGATTGCAATTGCATATTTCTGTGATTAGCGATGAAATTCTGTGTCAAAGCATTTTTTAAAAAAAAACTAATTCTGATCCAATAAAATTAAATTCGCTTCATCGAGGAACATATTTAAAAAAAATACACAATGGACAATTAATTATTTCACAGTGAAAACGGTTGCCTTGGTCAGCTTGTATAATTTTTTCTTTTGAATACACAATTAATCATTCATCTGTTCATTAGATGTTGAACAATGGTAATGAAAATTTGAAAACTGAATAATAAAGTATCCAATAAATGACCATTCAATCACGAAGCCCAGTGCCATTTGGGAAATTTTCCTTACCACCCACTGTTCTAAGTGTGATTTTGTGCTAAGATGAAACATTTGAACTGAAAACAAATAAAGATATACATGCAATGTATAATTTATGGGCGAACTTTTGCTAAATGTAAAATATTCATTTGTCGGGAAAATTTAAAATATTGTAAATAAAGAAGAAAATGATGATGAAATCGAAATGGATTTGGTGTTCAATTTGGAATAAAAGAAAAAAAAATTCTCTAATTTTCAACGATGAAATTTTCAATCCAGTCGACCGAAACAATACCACCCGCGGATTTTGATTCACAACGCTTGAAATGTACGCAACAATGTGGAGGAAATTGAATTTTTCCAAATCGAGAAAATACACTCGATTCGGACCTGAGAGTCACGTTTCACCAACGATACAGACTGCTGTGAAAGAAAGTGAAAATTGACAAAGCAATAAAATAGCCATAACAACGTATTGAAACTTCGACCAAGCTTTAAACCCAGCAGAACAACATCGACGGTTACGGTTGTTTTGTGCTTTTTTGGTTCTTTTTATACTTCGACTGCTGATAATATACAATCAAGTCGGATTTCGTGGAAAAAATATTGCAATTTAAAGTCAGTTTAAATATTCAATTGTACGATAGAAAGAACAATTTTCCAAACATCCACATCTACAACCATACAAAAGTTTATGGTCAACTTTGTCCACTGTCGTCGAATTGTAACATTTTTTTTTGAAAAAAAATGAATGAAACCACCGGACAAAGCTGCAACACGATTGTGGAATTTGGTCAAAATCAAAGACAAGCTTACACGAACATATCGGTTCAAATTATATTTCTATTAAACGGATGCGCAGGAATGCTGATTGCATTAATACTGATTATACTGATTCGCAAACGTAAAGGTCAGCGTGCCGATTTAACACTACTCGAAGGTAAGGAGAATACAACATTTGAAATGATAAAAATAAAATTCCTAATTTTCACTTAATAATATATACATAGAAAATTTCATAAATTTATCATTTTCAATAACAAACAACTCAGTTTAGCATGATATAAATACTTGTGAAACAAAATCAAAAATAGCAAATATCAGAATCAATCATTCAATGACTATCTAAATTTAGTTCCCCTTATGAATATCATCAACACAAACCGAATTCGCGTATAGGTATTGGAAAATATTTCTATTAATAGCCTGTATTCTCTATTTTAATTCAATAATAAAAAGTACAAATTTTGAATTTGATCTATTAGTTACCTTAAAATAATTCTCGCGTTATTCGATCATATTGCTTGTCATTTTCAGGATGTTCAGCTGGTACGTTCCTGATGTCCTGTAGCCGGGTTCTGGTATCGGCGCAGAGGCTGAAACAAATAAATGAAAAAGTCAAAATGATCACATCAATACAGTGCTTGGCACTGAGATTGGACTTTCCGTTGGCCATAGTTGGCGAATATATGCTCCACTTGGACATGCTTTTTCTGTCCATTGAACGTTTGTTCTACTTCGTCAGTGTGGAAAAGCACCGTCGGTGGTTTTCCGTGCGCAACTGCAGATATTTGACATTGTTCAGCTTCTTGGTCGCCCTGGCCAATATGATAATTTGTTACAGCGTCGTGTTGTCCACACCGAACTACTGTGTGCCTTCGTATTGTCCAAGAACGACGTTCATGTCGTTCACGCATTTCATCATTCACCTGACAATTACCATCTCGTTGGTCACTGTTGATATTGTATTTTACATGATCGCCTTGCTTGTACACCATTTTCGCAAGGTGCAAAAGTTGAACAGCCTGCGTCGTATACAAGACGCCAAAGAGAAAACAGTCTTCCACGGTATGCTGTTCGCCTGGTTTGTCATTTTCACAATGAAAATGATACCCTGGATTTCATACTATGTTTCCTACTTTAACGCCCAGGCGGTCGATTTGCTCGTCGCTGCACAAATACTCGACAATCTGTTCATGCCAATTTCATCGCTTCTATATTTGCTAATCCACCCGGATCTCGGCCGTCATTGTAAAGCTGCCATGGCCAGGTTCGCCTTCTTCCATTCCTCCAAGAACACATCCGTCGTCTACATCGGCTAAAAATTACCTGCACACGTTCTGCTCTTTTCATCCGGTTTTCATAATACCGTTATGGTTGTTGTTGTTGTTCTTCTTCTTCTTCTTCTTTTCCCATTAATATCCATTGCTATTAGAAAAATATTAAAATAAATAGGTGGAGCTTTATTGTCAAATTTTGCGTTCAAGCAACCCTGAATAGATCAAACAATGAACAAGTTTTACAACTGAAAAAAAACCAAGACATATTTGTTCTTCCAAGTCCTAGTCTAATCGAAATCCTGAAGATCAGATATACGCAATTCGGACAGAGGTGGTAAAGAGAGTCTTGCTTTGGACCATTTTGTGAAAGCTTTACGCTCATTAGCCGATCCAAAAGAAAACAGCACAGATTTCACACTGAAGAAGACAACATTGGCGTTCATTTGCCTCAACATCTGACCAACTTTGGACCGACAATGATTACAATGAAGCACAATATCAGGCTCCAAGCGAAAAGCTTCGCTGGGCCAGAGTTGGCGAAAAGCATCCCGATCAACACAAACCACTAACGTATCATTGACGTGACGCAAGCTGGATGCGGGAGCGAAATAATAATCACACATTCTGCAGAAAATTCTGTGAAAAAAAAATATTATTCAAATGTACACAACTGAACTGATGAAAAACAAAATGGCAACAAGATTTAAAAAAAAAATTTCTCTCACTTGGAGTCCATCATCAGTGAATGGAAGCTATGGGAAGTTTTCGGCGGGAAAGTGATCAAGTTGCGTTTCGCTTTCAGCTTGGATAGTTCATTTTTGAACCAAACGTTACCGTTCAATTTGATCTTCTTCACCGCTTCCAAAAGCAAACTTTCTTGCATTTCCAACGTTTTCTCTTTTTTCGAATAAAAACCTTCGTAAGCAATCAAAACAACCGCGCCATTTCCTTTACGAGTACGACCTCCAAAAATCCAAATTGAACCACAACAACAAATAAATAAATAAACAAATCGAGCAAACCACGCTGTTGAATTTTAGAAATAACACTAGTGACATAGTTGTATCGGATGACCAAATTGCAAGCTGCCACGTCGATACCTTCTTCAAGAAGCGAAGTTGCAATTAATATTTTGAATTCACCCTCTTTGAATTGCTGCAGTCGATTGACCACTATCACCTTGGATCCGGCTAAAATGATCATCAATTCAAAAGAAAAAAAAAGAAAAATCCTCTTTCTCTGCTTACAACGATCCGTTGCACCGCTACTGCAGCTGGTTATAAAATTTACACCGTAAATGTCAACATCCGAATCGTCTTTGATACACTGACACAACTGAGCTGCCAGTTTCTTGGTACGCACAAATATGAGCACACGGGAATCGGAATCCAAATTGAATTGATTCAATACAATTTTTTTCAACGATTCATACAACGGTGATTTGTAAGCTCGGACAAGTTCACCTTCCAAAGCTTGTATTTTCCCTGAAAATATCGTTTCAAAAAAAAATTCATCCTTTTTAAATTTGAATATAAACTTCTTACTTTGTTGAATTTGATAAAACATTGAATCAGCTTGAGAGAAATTTTCAAAATGACAAATATAACTGTTGACGAAATGGTTAAAACCAAGAATGAAAGATGTATGCACTGCAATGTCAAGCGATTCGTGTGTATGCTTCAGCAGAAAAAAAAAGAATAAATAAAAATTTCAAAATGATCCTCGTCTTCTTTATTCAAATTTCACTTACCAACATTGCATTCAAATACGAAAGAGCATTTCGCCTAACCACAGGATCTTTAATTGTCACAACAGCTTGTTTCAACTGTCCCAATTCAGAACGATAATTCGTCTGCATCTTGTCCTGTAGACGAGTTAACGTGCTGATGTTAATCGCAGTCTGATCCGTCCGTTGAATCAACGCTGGATGGTCAATTGAAAATTTTTATTTTAATTCTTTTTGAATAAATTATATATAGAGAGAAAAAAAGATCAAAATTATCTTACAGGAAAGACTGACTTCGAGCGTGCGAAGAATATGCACGAGATCTTTCAAAAATGTTGCATTCGGTATGGGATCAGGCAAAATTAGGCTTACTGTAAAAGTGTGATGGGAAATTAAGGAGAAAAAACTTTGCTTTAACTTACATTCTGAATTTTTCGAAATGTAGCGCTTCATTTTTTCACTTTCAGGATCAGCAGCCGACAATGTACCGCAGTCCAAGTTGCAACAAATGCTCAAAACTTTGGAAATAGTCTGAGGTAGAGTTGCCGCGCTGCCGTAGCATACCGAAGCCGTGGTGCCGACAATCTGCGGCACCGGGCAACGAGCCCTGAAGTAGAAATCCATCAACGCGTTGTACGGATGGCAGTCGGCAGCGTGGTGGCATTCGTCGAACAGCAACAACGTGAACGAGCTGATATTCAAGTTGAAACTTTCTTCTATACTGTAATTGAGCACGTTCAGCAAAGTCTGCGCAGTGCAAATCAACAGTTCGTTGTCCCGGGCGGATATGAACGTCGAACTGCCACTTTCACTGTTTCCCAAATAATGCACATCACTGATGTACTCTTCGAACAGATTCAAGTGTTGTTCGGCCAACACCACAGTCGGTACGATCAAACATATCTGGAAAAGCATGCCAATGAAATGCACACAATTCGACTATTCTATTCATATTCTCTGTACTCACCTTGTATTTTTTGTGCGTCAGTTTTTGATGCTTGATGTGGTTCAGGATCACTTTCAACAGCATATAAGTCTTGCCAGTACCAGTTGGCGAACAAATCAAAGTATTCTTGCCCAACAGGGCAGGTGCAACAAGATCTTCTTGAAAATCATACAAACTCAACGTTTCTACAAACAGAACAAAAATAAAATCGAAACAACAAAATTTGCACATATTTTTATAAAACTCAAATAAATAATCAAATTATCCTATTTTAAAACATGAAATTCATAAATTTACATAATTAAATAATCGAAAAGCAGACAATAATCAAAAGTATACACTTTTTTACATTGAAATTATTATAATCATAAACAAACTAATGATTATTTTTTAAAACTACATTCTACTCTATGATCATTCATTACGACTGTTTCAACTTATCACAGAACGTACTTTTATGTGTGGCGACTTCATTAAGAGATTCCTATAAATTTATAAAAAAGAATTAAAATCTAAGAAAGAATAATTAAAAAAAAACTACATCTCAGTTGATTACTATGAGTGAAACGACATCCATATTGCGAGTGAATTAAACTTTCAATTTGCAACTATTTCAATATCAACACCAACTTTGTGCGAACTATTTGAGAAGGTTTCTAAAAAAAGTACAATTAATAAAGCTGAAAAGTTAATGTGTAAACGTAAAAATTTAAAAATTTTTCGTCTTCATCATCGTTGCGCAATGTGAAAACAGACGATAACTTGAAACTGTATAAATTTAAAAAGATTATCAAGTATAATTAAAAGAAATTATTTATTATTATTATTATTAATATTGACAAAATATTGCCAGTAATTTCTTTTCAACGTATTCACTTTATTACTTTCAAACAATTCGATTACAACAGATAAAAAATACTTATTGCGGTACAGTTTACGTTGCGTCAATTTTTACCGTATGCAAAACTGCAAAAATTGAAAAACTGAATTTTACATCTACACTTAAGTTTCCAATGATAAAATATTTGTACTATTGTCCAATTTAAAGTGTTTAATAATTGAATTGTTCGATTCCAATTTATTTGACGTATTTTCAACTTGGAACTGAAATTTCGGTTGTAAAAATATGTAAAAATATTGGCTGAAAATATTTCAAAACGTTAATAGCCCAAGGAAAAATTGATTGCGAAGAACAATCGTCGTTTAGATATTTAGATAATGCAGATTACGATGTGATTAAAGAGATTAAGAGCTCGCCCATTATTGCATAAAACAGTGCTTGTTGATTCTGAACGGTCGAATTGGAACGTGGATAAAGAAAAATACAAATGAAACCGTTTAAATTTTTTTGACAATTACTTATAAATTTACCCTTCGGGAGACGTAATTTCAACTTTGTCTTAAAGCGTGAATTTGAAATGCTTGGTGTTATCGTGACGTGTGATTTCTGTTGCAATTCGTCTGCGTGCCAACTAGTGTAAGTGAAAATTTTCTGTAGAATATGCGAGTGGCAAAAAATTAGACGATTATTCTCACATCCAATTTTCCCTTTGTACTTTATGCAAAATTAATTTGATAATTTTCATTGTCAGTATTAGCATAATTGATCAAATTTAGCTTCCCGCAGTAGGCGATCCCATCCGTAGGATTGTTGCTCTTCGTTTACGACGACAAAAGTTACTATTGTTGAAAAATGGATTTTTTACAGCATGTTGAAAAAAAATTTTGTATGCAATTTAATAATATTAAAATACATGCCAAAAATTTTCCAGTTAATTTTTCACTATTCCACTTTTGTTTTCCATTCGCGAAACGACAAGGTTGATTTCATTGTTTTGAAAACAATTTACAACGTTCTTCAGCGGACATAAATTGCAATTTTTCATTTGAAATTGCTCAGTTGAAATAATAACTACAATTTCAAATAGAAACAATTAACAAATTTCAAAAACAATCAGTGGAAAAAATGGTAGTAAAAAATCGCCCTGATCAAGTAACGGGAATCTAATTAAAGAAATCAATATTTTTTTTATTCTTTTTTGTTTTTTGAACTGCCTTTTGTTTTTATTTTATTATTATTATTATTGTTCATTCGCAACTGTAATGAAATTTGATATTTAAATGAAAGGAACCGACAAACTCCCGAACATACTAAATATAGATAGTCGTATTTATATTGAGAAAGATATATTATACTATTTTTGCACTACAGATGACTAAACTATAAACGAAGAACTATAAAAAGCACTAAATATTAATTTAAACAAAATTTTGAAAATTTTCATTAAACAGTGACTCAATATCGAAAGTTTCTAGGAAGAATTAATGTTAAATTTTAAATGGTAAAAAAATTTTTCAATTAAATAATTTATTTTATTTTACAATGCATTCGTCAAAAAATAAAATAGTTTGCTTGAGACAGGCAGTCACATTTGTGCGTTAATTAATTGTGAAGTGATAATTATATTAATTTATTGATCTAAGAAGAAATGTTTACAAACAACCACATCAATTTTTGTTTAAAAATAATTAATAAAATTTATGATCAATTGGCAATAGAGCATAAACCTGATTACTTAATTACGGTATTGCGATTGGTCGCGTTGAACAGTTTTAAAAAGTCATCTCATAAAGTAAATAATTGTTTATTTATTTTAGAAGGATCAAGTAATTTAAATTTTACCAGTGAAGATACTTTCTTTTTGTGAGTGTCATCAGCAAACTTTTGTTCAAACTGGTATGTTTATAAATTTTAATGATTTTTTAAAATAAATTCTGCTGTTCATGTATTCTTTTATTCTGAATATAAAATTTTTTGATTTTTTAAAATATTTTTTATTCAACTGTCAGGTAAGTTTTGGTAAATATTTGATTGTTCATTTTTGTAATTTCCGGTTTTCAGAATGGGCGTCAATTTGAATTTCGTGATATTTCTTGCGGCGGTTGTTTTTGTTAACTGCGGGAATGATTTTGATTTTAACCTGCCTACGCAACATGTGAAATATTTTTTATTTCGACGCCCAGACATTGCAGAAAAGTGCCGTGCTGATAAAAATTGCCCCTATAATGTAAGAAATTTGTTTTGTATAACAACAGTCTGAATAATTAAAAAGTTATCATTAAACGTTATAAACTTAAATTTAAGTATTTTTTAATATGCATATAATTAAATTATTGTTGTATAAAAAGTAGGTCAATAAATAAATTTACAGTGAAGTTAAAATTAAAAAAAAAGAGAGAATGCTTTATTGATGCTTCAGTTGCATAGAATGATAATGTGAAAATAGTTGACGAATTTTTTTCAGTTGATGGCTCAACATTTGGATGAATGCTGGGGATATGAACCAAACTGTAACTTTGGTAAACGCAGTTATAGTCGGAAAACAATAAAATGTTCCAAAAAAGCCCCAGACATTGAGTGAATTTTTGAAATATTTTGAGATTGTGATGAAAAATATGTATTAATAATTTTCATTTAGAAAAAGTCGTAATGCGTTTTATTATAATGCTGATTTTGGCCTAATCAAGAAACATAATGCAAGCTTGGTTGAACTTTGCTCCCCTGTTAATCTAGTATAGCATTTTAATTTGCATATTATAGTGTATCGTTTTTTTTATTTCGAACTTTAGGGTGATACTTCGTTACGTTGCAGTGAAAGTTTTGAATATTGCTACGCGAAGAATATATTTTTTAACTTTAATAATTTGAAACATGATATAAACGGCAAAAAGTATGTTTGTTATTTTCTTATTTATAATTTGTTCGTGTTAAGCAGCAGATAATTAAATAAATTAATAGATATCGGAGTGATATTATTGGAAAAGGAGATGTAGGTGGTCGGTGTAAATTTCATGAACGAAAATTTAAAAATCTAGCTCTGGATGCATATGATGGTTATTTGCAAAGTTGGTGAGAATAAATGTTGCGCAATCTTTTTCATTTTCGTTTATTTTCATGCAGATTTGGTATTTTTAGGGCAGCCGAGATGAAATATTTTCAGCGATTCCCCAGCTTTCAATTGAACGGCAACTATTGTGATGTCATTTTCGATCAACCGACAATTGTCATAAAGCTTGACGCTGGTATGTAGGATGGTATTTTTTTTGTATTGTAATTGAATTATTAATATTTTTCTTTTTTTTGAAGGAATAAACATGTACCATCATTTCTGCGATTTTATAAATTTATATCTTTCGCAGCATTTGAATGGCTCATTTCATCAAGATGTGGATATTATTCTTTGGGATACGGTAAAAGTTGTTGTATAAAATTTTATTTTTATTTAAGTTTTTTTGTATTATTTAGGATGCATCTCCTTATTTTGATATCTTCAGAGAAACGTGGCTGGCGTTTACAACGAAACCGTTGATTGATCTTCAAGATTTTGATGGAAAAAGAGTTTGATTAATTGTTTTTTGAAATAAATATGATTTTATTCAATTCGCTTCAGGTTTGTTTCCGTGAAGTGATGTTTCCCGTTTTAGCACGTAAAGTTTTCGGTTTGTATTACAATATGCCAATGGTAAGTTGTGCTTTTTATCTTTTTGTAATACTTTGGTTGTGATTGTTCAGCCAGATTATTGTCGAGCCAGTGGGTTGGTCCAAGCGTTTAGCCATCATCTGATCCATCGACTTCAGCTAAAGCAGAATGGACCTTTAAGGGAAAAGTTAAGAGTGACTTATTTGGTTCGAAGTTCTCAATATCGAATAATTATGAACACCAATGAAGTATTTGATCATTTTTTTGGAAAAGATTTATTTTAGTAAAAAAAATATATAATTTTCCAATTTTAAGATAGTGAAGCGTTTGAAAGCGGATCCGCAGTTCAGTGTTACCGTTGCTAAATATACCTTGTTCGTCAACATTGCATGTATTTAAAATTAGCATTTATTCAAATAGAAATTTTCTTTTCCAGGGATATTCCTGTTCTAGAGCAGTATCAAATGTCGCACAATACGGACATTTTCATGTCCATCCATGGAGCAGGATTGACTCATATGTTCTTTTTACCTGATTGGGCTGTTGTTTTTGAACTGTAAACTTGATACAATGTATTTGAAAAGCCAAAAACAAAAGCTGCTTTTTTTGTTTTGTTTTTCAGTTATCATTGCGGTGATCCGGAATGTTATCGTGATTTGGCAACGTTGCGAGGTTTGAAATTTTTTGGATGGGAAGACGAAACAAAAGTGCAATATCAAGAAAAAGTGATTTTATTATTTTTTTCATTTTTTTTGCTCTCATTCATATATAAAGTTGAATTTAAATTTATAGGATGTGAAAAATCCAAAGTTTACCAATTTTTACCTTGATGCAGACGAAGTGATGCGCATTGTTCATTTGGCAGCGGAGTATGTCTGGTCGAATAAACAGTTCCGTCAAGCTCATGCTCGTCTTCATTCAAAGCCAAAGCGTGAACTATGATCAGTGATTGTTAATTATTTGTTGTTCTTATTCCATGCTTTAAAAGCTGCTTAATTTTAATGCCGGGTTATCTTCTAAGTCATGGAAGAAATGAGTGAAAATTTACTTTGTTTTAAAAAAATTAGCTGCATATTTATGATATTGGTTTTTTTAAAGAATTCCACATTATTTGATTCTATTCAAATATTTATAACATGCTTGGATTGTTTGGCAGTTTCAGCAGTTATTTATGGCACAAAGACCGGGTATTTTCAGAACACTGTGGGAGAATTTTTGGAAATCATTCGAAAGTAAGCCCAAAACTATCATAGGCAAAGATCATTTGGGCAATATTTACTACGTGCACGACCATACTGATCGTACAGTAAAAAGGTAAATCAAATTATAAATCTGAGGATATTTTATTTTTTTTTAATATTACAGAGGTTACATCCCGGCAGATAGAAACAACTGGAACAACATACCGGTAGAATGGCGTGCATGGCTTACTGGTCGAAGGACCGATCCGCCGACAGAGTTGGAAGTTTTATCGAACATAAAGCGTACAAACGAGACTGTTCAACGTTTTTCACGCAATGAAACACAGGACGTGAAATTGGATTCGGAAAAGAAGATGCACATCGCATCAGGGAAAAGGCCATACCCAAAGCTGAAAGATTTAGAGCAAAGTGTTCAATCTCGAAAATGTATACCTGGGTATGAAAATAAGCGGTGAAAATGTCGAAATGTCATTCTTACAGTAAAAAAATATTATTCTTTGTAATTTCTTTACAAAGTGACACTGATGCTGTAGACATGCATCACTATGAGTTTCTTTTTTTCTATTCTTTCTTCTTCTTCTTTTTTTATAATTCATATCTTCTGATTGCATGGGAAGATGCAACAACTGCGCATGGTATTGGTTCGTTGTTTCGCTACAAGACCGATATCACGATTTTACAAATCGGTGGATGTGATGCCTGTCGATTTGAATCGTTTTTCAATTCGTCTTGACCAACGCCCTTTGAAAACACCCAAAGGTCGAATTTTGACGGTCGATTCAGAACCTCTGGCATTGTGCATCGCCGTAGAATGGTCATCTCAGCGTGCGAATGTCGACTTGGCTCGCATGCATCTAACGACACTCTGCTTCACAGCCATCGACAATCCCAATCAACTGACCAATGGACAAGTTGTGGACGATCTGTTGAAGCATTTGGAATCGGACACGATTTTCTTCATCAACGATCAGCTTCCTGAACTTGGACAGATGCAAAGAGACAAATGGGGTCCAATTATTCAATGGGCTACGGTAAGTAATGCGTTTTACTTGCGTTTCGTCGCTCAGCACTAGTATTGCACCGTTTCATTCACCACCTCTTTAACCAATTTTCATTTTCATTCTGTCTCTCTCCTTCTCTCTTCCTCTCTCTTTATCTCACTCTTTTTCCTCTCTAAACATGTACAATTGTTAAATTTGTTTATTCTTTCGGAAAAATAGTGCAGTAGCATATTTAAATTATACATTATATTGCATTAATTATTATTTGTATTCATGGAAAATTTACTGCATATAAGTAAGAGATGTGCAGTTTAAGAGATGTTTTCGAATGTTATACTTTAAAGCAGTTGTTTATAAAATTATTCTTCAAATGGAAACTTTTGAACTTAAAGCATATTACAACTTTACAGTGCTATTTTTATGCATTTTCTTGATTACTGGTAAATATAAAATGTATGTAAATAACCTATTGGTTGTACTGTATAAGGTGCTTAAAAAAGTGGAAAGCTTTGTGTTACTTTTGTTCTTACTTTTTCCCGTAAGTTGTTGCTGTTGTATTTTAAGCATCGATTTGGTGTATCATTGGCAACACCATCGGTGACCATGTTCCCACCAACGCTCGCGGCAAACAGCGTTGCTACGATGCGTCAGTATTTTCTCAGTCGAAATTGGTGTTGGCTTTTGGGATGCAAATTTGCCGTCGACTCGTTGAACAGCGTACTTTTGACACTGGCAGCCTGTGAACATCGGCTCGACGTTACCGAAGCGGTCGATTTGGCCACGTTGGAAAGGCAATTTCAAACAAACCGTTGGGGTCGAATTGAATGGGCCCACGATTTGGAAGAGCAGGAGTTGAGGTGTCGCGTGTCGGCTGGCTTGCTATTTGCCAAATTTGCCTGTTTAGAATGAGAACAAAATACAAACGCAACAATCATCGAATATTCGATTGCCAAGCTCAGGATAATTTTTATTCCTTATTATTATTATTATTATTATTATTGTCATCTTCGTCATAAATTTGACTTTTTTTTGTTCTTGATCTATGCATGCATGCATGTATGTATTGTTTTGAAGCACTTACACGCACAAAACCACACAGAGACGTACAGACACGCACACGCACAGAAACTCAGTTGGAAGAAGTGGCGCCATTTTTGATCGAATTAAGGAATGGCACGTTGGATTTCTCTTAGCTCGTTTTGTTTTTGTTTTGTAAAGGCTTATGTTGACCCGCTGACCACCGTGACAGGAAAGAGGAAGAAAGTGACGACCAGAAAAGAAGAAGAAGCAGAAGAACAAGAAGAAGAAGATGATGATGATGAAGAGGAGGAGGAAGAGGACAAAGCACACACAGATACAGACACACACAGACACACAGACACTACGTATGCTTGACCAATCAATCACCTATAAAGTTGCACGCGATCAATGATGCGTGTTGTAAAGAAGCATGCGCAGCTTTTCCAATTCGCCACGAAGCATGGACAGTTCGGTACGCAGTTGTAAATTTTCTTGTTCCAAATAGACGACACGCAGTGCAATTTGTTCCTCTTTCATGCGTCTGGATTCACGGGAACGTCTGGCCGATTCGTTGTTCCGCTTCCTACGTTCCCAGTAATTGTTGTCTTTCATATGTTCCGGCACAGGTTCGGCTTTTTTCTTCGGCGTCGTGGGCGTGGTGCTGTGGGCCGGAAACGACAGCGCCACCGGACCTCCGCCCCCGCCACCGCCATTGGTGATGGTGGTGGTGGCCAGGACTGTCGTCGACGGCTGACTGAATACCGTCGGCATTTGGACAGTATACGACGAAGGTGTGGCCGGCATGGTCGGCCCCACCCCGGTCGGCGCTGTGGTCGAAACCACGTTGCCGGTGGTCGTGGGCCCGCCACTACCGTTGACCAGAGACCCGCCGCGCCCGTTCGCCGCCCCACCCTGTTGCGCCGCTGCGGCCGCCGCCAACGCGCTCGCCTGAGTGTAAGCTGCGTACATGCTTGTCGGATTCGAAGGGTCGAAGCCAGCCGCGGACGGCCAGTACAAGCTGGACATGGCCATGTTGGCAGCGTAATTTTTCAAAGCTTTGTTCGGATCAAAACTGCCGGTCGAATGGTTACCATTCGACGGCTGTTGTTGTTGCTGTTGCTGTTGTTCAACTGTTGTCATCCTGCGCCAAGTTTCTGAATCTGGTCGTCCGTGATTTATCTTATCCTGAACTTACACAACGCTAAAAGAAAGGGAAAAAAACACACACACACACGTGTTGTTTATACAAAAGGTAAGTTCACTTACACAACTGTGAACGCGATCTGTGTTTGTCAGCGCATGAATTTTTTCTCCTTAAAAACAGCGCCTGCTTGCAGGGACCATAATTCAATTATTTGTGCATCTTATTTTTCTAAACTCGCGCCTATTGACGAATTATTATGCAAATGGTTATCTGTATTGCAATTTACAGATTCTGTTGTAAAGCTCGACTTGCACCAACAAATGAACAATAATAATAATAATCATAATCATAATCATAACCGGTAGTAAATAAGGTAAGCTTGTGTTGAACAACAAACGCGACGAATGATAGATGATTCACTGGATTTTTGATGCTTGATTAATGTGATAAATGTTCTTTTAACCAGAAAAATAAGAAATCTTCATTTGGAAAAATTTTCCACTCTGAACAACAACTATGAATAGAATGTGCATGGTGTGAATAAATTTCTACTTAGCAGTATCATGTTCGGTGTGAAGATGGGCAAGTTTGATCAATTTGATCAGAAAGAGAGAGGTTGGAATGGAATGAATTTCCGATAACAACTGAGCGTGACTCTCGAAAGCGAAATTATTTAATATGTGGAAGTTGATTACGGTCAACGTTCAGGTAGATGACGCAAGTGGTGTTCTAAAATAGAATTTTTTTCCATTTTAGAAAAAATGATCAAACGAAAATTATTTTCCAGTTGTGTAGTATACAATCATGCAAATTGTGCATCAATACTTTTTTTCCTTTTATTTAATTCTGCTTTCTTCAGTTGGATGGGAAAAACTGAACTAATTATCCAAATTATACTCGTTCGCGTTCGTATTGTTTTAGAATAATGTTCATTGGAAAATTGTATCATTCTTACAAAGGCAGGTCAGTCATCTTATCTTTTATTTCGGAAAAATTATGAAAAGCATGCAATGCAATGTTGAAAAATAGTGAACAATATGTACTGGGATTGCACCACGCAATATTTGCCTATTTGCCTTGGAAATCTACATTCGCTTTTCAATTTTCACACTAAAAGCTAATTAGATCAAAAAGGATTAAGAAAAAACAAGAGCTTATAATTGTTGGCTTGCATACATATGCGAACCTTAGTTTTTGCTCTTTTCAATAATTATCTAATAGTTGATTAATGACCGCTGGTGACCTGTCTTTGACGGCCACACTGTCTCTCGTCGCCGGAAGTGAAGCGTATGAGCTGCGCAGAGGGAGGTCAGAATCGATTCACAGTTCTTCTAGCCTAACTTTGGGCAAAGTTATCATCAATTTTTATCTATACAAGTGCATTGTGCATTTATACATATATATGTGTGTGTGTGCAAAAATTGTTACATATCGTGATATTGAAACGAATCGCGGAAGCGCCGAACAAGAAATAATATATGCGGAAATAAGCCATGCACAATGTGCACCTGTGTTCAACTTACTTTATATTCTGACGATAGGGGCTCGGTAATCGGTAAGGTAACTGATTGCGTGAAGCTGACGTGAAGATGTGGGTGCGAGCTGTGCAATAAGCAAGCCGTCTAGCTGGGATGCTTTTCCAATACTGACTAACTTTGGATAAGTATGATCGGTCGACCGAGACGGTTGTGGTTATGTCAGCTGAACTTTCGCCCTAGACGACCACCTTGATAAATGCAGTTGCGTAATCGTCGACCCTTGACCAAAAAATATACAAGATTCCGAAATGAGAAAACATCGTTGCAATAGCAGAGTTTTGAAACCGACTGCCTGCAAGGACAGTTTTGGGTTCTAATAAGCAGGTCAGTTAGCAAATGACCTCAGCAAATAGACTGGCTGAAAACTGACCAATAGCGTAGTTTTAGGACGATTGCGTGTTGATGACCCAGCCGTTGTCTCGACCATTGTCTCGATCCGGTGGGAAATTCTTCATAATCCTCAGCCCACCCTATTGTATATTTTTAACTAGCCCACTTTTAACTGCTAGGATTCCCACGACGGGCGTTGCGCAAAGCTTGTCTACGTCTAGCTTCAGACCTAGCATAGCTGGTTAGCTAATTAAGAGGACCACCGCATCCGTCGTTGGAACAGTATTTACTGTTCGGCTGTACGATTGCGTAGAGCCGGTGATGTTGCACAAGATGCAGGTGGGCGCCGGCTTGTGGACTGACGTCGATGCTGTAACCAACTAATTCACTTCCATCCCATCCTTCTTTCTCCCCCCCCCCCCTATCCCCTCATTACACCTGCTTGGATCGATACGAAATCCAGTTCAACATGTGAAGAGGTTCCACTTTCAGATCACTAAAATAAAAAAAAATATAAATGAAAAACATTATTTTGCAGACGAATTAAAGAGCATGGGCAGCTGCGTGCTTTTTCTTTTGTAAATTTACACATCGCTGAGGCTTAACTGCAACTATTCACGTCGAGCTTTCTTCCATTTATCCAGATTCTGAGCAAAGCAATGTCTATCACGTAGTGATGTGGTCCATTTTTTCCATTTGTACGATATTTTTCACTTTCATATTCATATATTCACATCTGACATAGACATCGTGTACAAAAGAGGAGTCATTAATTAAAATCCCATTGAATTGTGGCTTTGCTTGGAAATTAACACCTTTTCTTCTACTGTTTTTACACCTTTACAGTATTCATTTGTTTGCAAGTTCAATTAATATTTGCTTAATTAGCTTATTGGAAAATTAGCTTCATATTTTTTTACCGACATGCTAAGATTAGTTTGTTTGCATTTTATTATTTGCTTAATTAGCTTACTGCAAAATTAGCTTAATATTTTTTCACCGACATGTTGCTTTATTCTGTTTGCTCGTCAAATGTCAGAGGTCAAGTGTTCAGTCAACACTGTAGGTGAAGATTACTTTTTTATCACATAATTAAACATATTGCATATATTTATGTTTACATATTAAATAAATAAATACATATATATATTGGATGATTAATATTATAATCCAATTTGTATAATCATAATAACACGCAATTGAAAAGAAATATACGCTAAATAGTTTCCAAAAAAATGTTATCTGTTGTCATTAATGATGAATAAAACAACGGCGCAACATCGCACAACTTTTATATGACTGTGCTAATTACTCAAGATCTCACACACGTTAATTTTCAATTCAGGCTAATTAAAACATAACATAGTTAAAAAATATGTTGCATGAATGAAATGGTGGCATATGCTTGCAATTTCCGATACATGTATATATGTATGTGTAGATTTGGTTTTCAGATTTATTTTTCCCATCTTCTTCATGTTTTGTCTTATTTATGAGGGTCAACAATTTCCTCTTTTTTGATGGAATGTGGACGTGTGGCATTGTAGAAATGTAGAGAAAAACAAATCACGCAATGCTTTTTTGACGCCTAGTCGAGGCTGTTGCGCTCAGCTGACCGGCCCAAGTGACCCAGACGATGGTTGCGTACTTTCCAGACGACAGCCGTGCAATATAATTTTGCTTTTCGATGGTGGTTCTTCCACGTGTTGTGCCTGTCCATCATACTGATGCAACGCATCCTGCTTACTGTGCACAGATAGTCTGTCTGGTGCAGTTGTTGTTAGCGGTGAAATGAGCCCGGCCAGACGGACGGCGCGTGCTTCCCCCTGTTCTCTCTAATCATTTTTCTGCACAACCATCGGCCCCAGCGGTAAAACAGTTGTGCTTTTCAATTATTTTATTCAAGCGAGAAAAAGCGGAATGAATAATGGCTATTTTTTTGTATATTTTCCACAACAGAAGGTCTTTGGAAAAATAATGGGAGAAAAGGTGGAAATTTTTCTTTTTTCTTTTTCATTCCACCAGGGTCTTTAGGTCTAAATCGGGGTCGAGTTTCTCTATACGGTGATAGTAAAACCATGCTGCTCGCTTTGCCATTCTTTGCTACTGACCAACCAATGCACAATAATATATAATGAAACCAACTAAAATTCTGTTTTTCCATTTTCAAAATTATCAGAAAATTTTGTTTCTCTTTTATTATAATAATAATAATAATATTATTATTATTATTATTACATGTAAATTTCATAATTGCCAATTGCATCATTCTTACGCATTGCCGTGTGTAGTTTTATGCTTTCCGAGGAGGATTTGTTGCACAAATAATAATAACAACACACTGAACTTTATTCAAATTTATTTATAATTTTCAAATTAATTTCATTCAAATGCAAATAGTATATAATATGCAGTTTTGTAGATATTGATAAAATTGTAATATTTAATTTAAAAAAAGGGGGTTTTTTTCTTCAATGAATGGTATTTTTCACTGTTCCATTTTTGCATGATAGAAACAGATAGATGGATAAATTGATTTGGCTGTTGTCAGAATTCGATCTGAAAATCTTGAAGATTAGCTTATTGCATAATCGACGCCGCGTTGGTGGATCAAATAGACGAATGTCAATTTGATGATTCTTTATCTCTTTTTTCGCTTTATTTTCCTGATTTGCCTATTCCACACGTGAGCCGTGTGGAAGATCCCGTCGTGGCGGTTAGCTAATATCCATCTTCGGCGTCATTGTTGGCTTTCATCAGGGTTTCAATTTGCATTTCCATCGGCCACCTGTGTGGCGGGTTCCCTTTCAACTGACCACGGTCGGCGTTGGTGCCGATTACGCAGACGCCGAACTGATGCGCAACACTGCGTCATGGGAAAAAGCGGCGGCGAGGCTTTGATCCTTGGCGACATTGTTTTTTTACGCAATTCGCTCCCACAAGCCGCCCACGTGCTATTGTCGGGTCGAATTAAGCTTAATTGGCTGTCCGACGCCAATGTGCTCAGTCAGGGGTCAACGAAAAAAGTACAGTATCCGGAACGTGACCGCGAACAATCTCTACAGCCAACAACCAGACAGACAGTCGGTAATTTTCCACTGTCCAGGGGATGATTTACAATTACGAGTAATAGTATTTTCTCTCTCTTTTTTAAAGTAAATAAAATCAAATATATTCAGCAATAAAAATAAGTGTTACGTCATAGATTGACCGGTCACCTGGCTCGTGGTGCGTGCCGACCCAGATAAAGCTGATATAGGCACCACGACCGGGGGTGATGAGGCAATGGCCAATTGCTGATAAGATTAGACAAAAGAATTGCCACATTTCGACAGTGGAAACATTTACAACAGTTTGTTTGCTGACAAGCTGTCTGCCGTGGGCGTTGAGAAATCTTATCTCACCACAGGACAAAGGTCAAACAGGATCTGTACGCATGTCTGCGCTGTCGGCGGCATTGCACCGACAAAAACAATATCTGTGCACATTTTCTTGTTGTGAACATTTTTTTAGAAAAAAAAACATACAATCTGTTTATTTACATTAATTTTTACATTTATTACAAGAAAAAAACCTTTTGACAATAAGTAATTATTGTGATTGGATATGGTAATAATTAATAAACAAGTAATACATATATATATTTTTATTTATTTCCAATTTGCGTGTGATTTTATTGGTTTTTTCACGATAATTTCAAACATGTTTTTATTTAAACCTTCTAAATTATAATGTAATCGTGTATATGTATATATATATATATGTATATTTTTTGTTCTGATTCGTATTGCTTTGGTGCACATTTTCAGCTAATGAAATTTCAGTTCGATGTAAATTTGGCAAATGTTTTTACAACCAGCATGCTAATTTCGAAAACAAAACTGGATGATTATAAAAATCAACAATTCATTCCAGATAAGATTTTTTTTTCTAAATACCTACAATTTCAATCAATTACCTGTATATTCAGTAACGATTACCTTCTCGCGAATTAAGTTTTTTATTTAAAACAAATCGTCTCGACTTGCTTTCTATTGTAAAAAACAATGCTTGCTGTGAGAAGCATCTTGTAATACTGTATGTAAAAAATGATTTTCAAGTTTGTTAATTTTTATTGTTGTTGCGTACGATTGAAAATGTTTTATTGCATTAAAAAAACTGGAGTTTTCTTTTTAATTTTTTAAATTTCAATCTTCGTGCAATTTTTTTTCTCATTTCTGTTTATTTTAGATAAAATATTTGAATATGTAAATGTGTACGTGTTGTTGTGCCTCGTGAACAAAAAATTCGTCGTTGCCATTTGTGTAGCTGTTGCTTATTTGTGCATAAAATTGGTGATCTTTACAACAACGGGTCATCTTGGAATTGCGATAAGATATGTGCAGAAGAACAGAAAGTAGTTGTTGTCATCAATTTTTACGTCTGCGATTTACAACAAACATTTCGTTGTGTTTGTTCGGCTTATCTTTGGCAGCGGTCGGTCGGCATGACGAGTAAGCAGTGAAATGTGTGCGAATTTGAAAATTTTATTCTACTACTTTCTCAACAACAAGTGACAAACAGTTGTCGTCGTCGTGTTGAGGAAGTTGGCTTGATGACAATTTGACAACACACCAAGCAGCGTTAATAAAGTGGAAATTTTTCGCATGCTTTCTTTTTCCAATCACAACACCGTCTGGTGTCGTAGTGAGAAAATGACGTCTTTGAAAAGTTTTGTTTTCACAAATTCAATTTTAATGCAGCATTTATTGTTGTTCAACAGCTGTGTTATTGCTGTTGACAAGCATGAGCTTGCATCATTGCTTGTGTTTTTGCATTTTGCTTTGATAACTTTTAAATTATTATTATCATCATCATTGTTCGTATTATTGCTTTTTTTCGATTGAATTAATTGGTTGAACATTGATTGAATTAGGCTAATGTCGAACCTACCGATGCCAAATCTGCTATTACTTCTACTGCTGTTTTATCAACAACGTAAGAAAGAATCCTTTGTAAGGCATATGTTTTTTTCTGTTAATTTTAATTTCTAATGATAATAATAATAATAATTTTGTGCATTGTTTGTATGAATTTTAGTGCATTTAAAAGTAGAATTGACAATGACCATTTTCAGATGTTGTTGAAGCAAACCAGAGCAGCTTGGCTGAATGTTGTTTGGAAGGGAAGAAAGCCTATGCCATTTCAAAACAGTGTACCAAAACGACAGTGGAGAAGATTGACCAGGCGGGATTTTGTCCCCGAGTGGCAAGCATATGCTGTTTGGTGGCGTTTTACGAAACGAAATGTTCTGAAGGCAAGTCAATTGCTTTAGCTGGTGACAGTTGCGAAGCGTTGGATGCTCCGGGCAGGGAGCAGACGAAGGTAATGAAAATAATATATATATGTGTGTGTGTATTTTGCGAGTATTATCATTTTTTTATTCATTCATATTTTCATAACCAAATGATCAGGATGGTTGTTTTCAGGAATGTTGTGAATGTTGTTCATTGGCGAAAGAGATGAAAAAGCAAGGCAAACAATGCAACGCGCCCGTTGATTTCAGTGCCAACTGTAAAGCTGTATTCGACCAGTGTTGCCGTTATGAATCTGCTGCATCCAGGGACGAACAGTCGAACTTGCAGACGGATTTTGCTGAATTTACAGCATCTGTTTCATCAACAAGTTTGTTGATTGCAAATGATATGTATTTTGTTTCCATTTTTATTACATTTTTGAATTTTTGTTAAGCGGTTGGCTTGGATTTGTCAGAGCAGTGCAATGAAGAGGAGGAAAAATTTTGTGAACAACAATGCCGTCGGGTGCCTGGTCAAAAGTCGATCTCGTGCTCTTGTCGTGCCGGCTATATGCTTAATGCCGACGGACGAACATGCTCAGGTGAGAATTTAACAAATTGAATTGATGTTGTTGATCTGATTAAAAAATGAGCATTTTTTTTCATGCATGATGTGATCGATTGCTTTAATGTGTGTGTGTGTGTTGTGCTTTGAATGTGAACAATGTCGATAGTCGATAGTGTTTAGATGTGAATGAATGTGAGGAAAATCCACCACCTTGTGATATGGTGAGTCAGCTTTGTGAAAATACGATCGGCAGCTTTCGTTGCTCTTGCATGAATGGATTCGCATGGAACGAGACGACCAACCTTTGCGTTGGTGGGTTCAGCTTAACTGAATAGCAACGGCTTGTTTGCAGCTTGTTTTGCATAACAGTTCTTTTTTATCCTTTCTTCATTTCGAGTATCGTAGAGGAGAAAAATTTTTCAGACATTGACGAATGTTTGCTTTTTCGTGACAATTGTATTGCTGGCCAACGTTGTATCAATACAATTGGGTAAGCATGTGGAAGCAGTGAAAAAATTTTTTTTAATTAATTAAATTCAAAATGCTTGCTGTTTTTTGCAAAATTGAATGAATGAATGAATAGAAAAAAAATTACTAAGCTTATGTTTAGTTCGTGGCGTTGCATTCGAACGATGAGCTGTGGAACGGGATATTATTTGGATTCAGAAAGCGATTCTTGCGTTGGTAAGAATGTGCATTGAAATGACAATTATGCGAGCAATTAATTTTTCTTTTGTATGCATTGCGATTTGCTTGGTTATTATTTTTATTTCCATTTGTTCAGGTGAAATTTTGTTGCAATTTTCAAAATCTGTCCAATGAATGGCCTGTTTCAGATATCGACGAATGCGCTTTGGGCACGCACAACTGCGGACCGGGATTCACGTGTCGCAACACACACGGCAGTTTCCGCTGCGAGAGGCGCTTTTGTCCTTCCGGTCAACAGTGGAATAGCACGGCAAAACGTTGCGTTACAATCAGCGGTTGCAGTCATGGCTTCTATTTAGCTTCGGATGGTTCTTGTCAAGGTAATGTTAATTTCCAATTGACGATGTGTAGATATTTCTTCAAATGTAGATGTAAACGAGTGTTTAACTCCTGGAACGTGTTTGCCAAATCAACATTGTGAAAATACGCACGGTACATACATATATGTATATATATATGTGGAAATTGTTTAACATGCATATTGATGCATATTAATTCCATACTACCTCAGGTTCTTATTATTGTAAAGATTTGCCTCGTGCTTGCGCACCTGGATATCAATTGAATCCAGTCACTAGTGTCTGCGAAGGTGTGCAAGTATATGTATTTTTTTCAAATTTTATTTATCTTTTTTTTACAATTTTATTCATTTAAAATGAAGATATTGACGAATGCATGAAAGGAACTCACACGTGTCCGAATGTAGAATCGTGCGTAAACAGTATAGGTGGTTATCGTTGCGAATGTAGATCAGGATTTCGATTTAACTCTGTTATTAAAAAATGTGAAGGTTTGTCTTGCAACAAGTTGATGCCAGAAAAAAATTCCACTATTGATTGTTTGAAACTTTTCAGATATCAATGAATGCCAAAATCGTAGCAGTGTATTGTGTTCGACGCACGGCAGTTGCGTAAATACTGTAGGTTCGTTTCATTGCGTCTGTGATCCTGGATATGAATTGTCGTCGGATGGTCGGCAGTGTGTTGGTATGGAAAATTGACATTATTTATTCATTTATTTATTTATCATTTTAATTGTTCTATTTTGCATATTTTGCTTTACACAAAGACGTGGACGAATGTCGCACAGGAACTGCCCAGTGTGAGCACCGTTGCGTCAATATACCAGGCTCTTATCAGTGTGTCTGCGAGCGTGGCTATTCACTGGGCGTGGATGGTCGAAGTTGTGTTGACATTGATGAATGTAAAATGTGGAACACGCAAGGGACAGCCATGTGTATGGGCAAATGCATCAACACGGCCGGATCGTTCAGGTGCGAATGCCCACCGGGATTTCGTCTGAATTCTGATTCACGAACATGTGAAGGTAATTTTTTGTATATGTATATTTATGCAATTCATTCATTCATTCATTGGTTTGTTTGTTTGTTGCAGATATTGACGAATGTCAACAAGGATTGTGTTCCAAAGATGATGACATTTGTGTCAATTTGTACGGAGGTTACAGATGTCACCAAATTATTTGCCCCCAAAATTATCAACGTGACTTACGTTTCAAAAAGTATGTAGATTTATAGATGTGAATTGTTGTTTATTTATTTGTTCTTTAATCCAACTAACCAATGAATTGCATGCACAGATCATTTTTTTAGATGTTTCAATGCAAGTTTGTTGTTTGTTTGTTTGTTTGTTTGTTTGCTTGCTTCGTATATGTATGTTTTAGCCGTTGCACGCGTAAAACGTTGTTTTGCTTGCCTTCGGATCGCGATTGTATGAACGCACCAATGTCGATATTGTACAATTTCATTGCGTTGACCAACGAATTGCGGTTCCAAGATTTCGGCATGAACGCGTTGCCGTTGATCACATTCAACGGTCCGGTGAACGTGGAAACTTCGGTCCAATACGAGCTGCAGCTGGACCGAGTGGTCACGTTGGGTTCCAAAACAGTGAAGCCGGCCACCAGGGCTTCGTTTTCGGTCCAGAAGCTAATCACCAAGCCCAACGCGGCCGTGTTGAATCTGATCGAACCACTCCAAGGACCCCAACAAGTGGATTTGGATTTGATCATGCATTTTCGACATGCGGGCAATTTTGGCGGTCGTTCGTTGAGCAAAATCGTCCTCCACGTATCGGAATACAAAGAAAATCATTTCAGTTTGTTTTGAAAATTTGAAAAACACCGCATGCAAGCTGCATGTCGCTTTCGAGATGATTGTCTGTTTGATTTTCAGCTACAGTAACAAGCAAAATAGTAGGAAAAAAGAAAAAAACCAAAAAATAAAAATAACACACAAAAAAATTTTCTAATCCACCCTGGTCACTTTCAGTTCTGTAAGAGATGGTTACACGTGTTGGAAAAAGTGCAACCCGTTGGATATTGGCTGTTTGGCAAATCGAACCTATTCCATCAGTTATCAGTTCATCGCCTTGCCTGAAATGTCGCCCCGTTTGAAGGGGCCGCTGGAAATAAGCCGTGTTTATCCGGAACAAGCAAGTCATCGACGTTGGCCTTTACGAGTTCAATATTCCATCATTGACAATCCGTCGAGACGTTACGATGTACAACAACAAGATAACACGGGTTAGTTGTTGTCGTTTTCAAATGTTCAGAATTCATTAATTTTGTGAAAGGAAAACAATGTGTGGTGTTTCTTTTTTTAATTTTTAGGAATTATATATATGAAATATCCGATTACAAAGAAAACCAACGAAATTATTCGATTGGAGATGAAAATTTACAGCAGCACTAACGTGCTTACTGAGCAAAACTATGCCTACATAAGTGTATTTAGTTAGTTCGAATTAGTGTAGCTAAAAATTGCTGATTTCATAGCGAAATTATTTCCTAGTCTCCTCTGTTAGTATAGTACATTTTGCCCTAAACAATAGGGTCCTACGTGTCAAAAATACTACTCGGCAGCAGTAGATGATCTTTGATTTATCCATAACATCTGTAATGCACAAACTCATCCAATCTGTTCAACATCAATCACTGTTGATAGGGTGCTGAAAAGCATCATCCATCGTTAAAATGTGTACTTTTCATTTCACAACATTTTTTTTATCAAAAGTAACAAGTAAAACATATCAATCGTGCAAAGAAGAAGCCCTTATTCCACTTCGAGAACCTTTCATCTGTACTGCTGCTGCGTAAGCAGTTGAAACAGAATTCAATTTCCATTGCCATCAGGCTAAAAATTACAATTGAAACTACCAATGCAAAATAGCAGCGTATACAAATAAATGACAAATAAATAATACGTGGAGAATGGATCATTTATTAGCTGTATGCAAGTGGAAAAATGTTATGCCAAGGTGCAAAAATTGTTGTGAAAAACAAAATCAAAGTTAACATATAACTAACTAGTGATTGAACAAAAATCATACTTGCTCATTAAATTATATAATTAATAAACAGCATAATTATTACTGGAATAATATTAGCACATCTAAACATTTTTTGAACATCATCATTCATATAAATTCATTCACAAAATAATGCAATACATTGACGTATAATATTTATATAAATTTACAAAAATGAAATAAAAATAAATTTTATACTAATTAATATTCGTTATGAGGAAAATTATGCTCCTGTAATTTTCCATAAATATCTTATACATGTGACCTATTTCATACTACTGTAGTTTCAATATTTTTTCATAAAGATCGCATTAAAATGAAACAAACAACAAATAGAAAACTTTTAATGGATTTTTAAACAAATTCAACATTTACTTTTAACACCTAATAGCTTGTAAAATGTAAATTTGTTGATTTTGCATTTTCAAATTTTCCAGTGGAGGCGGTGTTTATTTATACTTGAGCATGTTTTGAAAAGTACCGTAGGCCGTCATTGATCACCGTGAACTTGCGTCACGTAAGTAGTGATCGCTCGCTGGCGCTGCTTTGATTACGTGGGTGTTTTTGCTGCCCGACGGTTGTCTTTTCGAAACTTCATCGCCGTTTTAGGTATTTCATGCGCTTTTCTGCTTTGTTTTATTTCCACTGTTGCGTAAAATTTCACTGATCGTATGTTTCTCTGGAACGCTCAGTTTGGCGAATCGCGGTTGTTTGTCAGGCATTTTTCGAAAGCGACATTTTTGCAATTTTTATCTAAATTCAGCATTAAACATGCGCTGTTGCTTTTTTTCGAAGCATTTCCCATTTAAACATTAACTTTAAATTGCCTTTTTACATTGTAGAATAATTTGAACATGGCGGCCATACGTAAAAAGCTCGTGATTGTCGGCGATGGCGCCTGTGGCAAAACTTGTCTTTTGATTGTATTCAGCAAGGATCAGTTCCCCGACGTGTACGTGCCTACAGTGTTCGAGAACTATGTGGCGGATATTGAAGTCGACGGGAAGCAGGTATTGCAATGATGGCCAGTTGATTTTTCAGCTTATGAACTATTGCTGCATGCGCACGCAAGTCAATTTTTCTACGATGACTCAGCATGCGTGGAATTTTTTCCACACGCACAACTTTTGGTCATGGTTGAAAATTTCAGGTCGAACTCGCTCTATGGGACACTGCCGGTCAAGAGGACTATGATCGTCTGCGACCTTTGTCCTATCCTGACACGGATGTCATTTTGATGTGCTTTTCCATAGACTCGCCAGATTCTCTTGAAAACATCCCGGAAAAGTGGACTCCTGAGGTAAGCCGATTTGAAAATTTTTATTATTTCTTCCATCAAAGCTAGTCGAAGTACCAAGTTTGCCTTGACTTCCATCAAATAAAGAAATGATTGAAAATGTCATTTCTGACATTTACCAAGTTGTTATGCACGAGCGATAATTGTTATGTTCGTTTAATGGAAATTTTACTATTCAAAATTTTGTTCATTTCGTAATTTCAGACTTATGAGTCATGAGTATGAGTAAGAATTTTTTAATTGTTCTTTTTTTAATCATTGCTATTATTAAGTGATCGAAACTAGTTGTTGTGTGTGTAAAGAGACGCACGCGCACGCGCGCGTTTGTGTGCCTTCTTTTATTTGTTTTGCATATGGTTTGAAAAATTGTAAATTAACTAGTGTGCAGTTTTTGAAGAGTTGAATTCTATAAATATAATAAATTGCTGCAAACAAGAATCGAGTTCAATTTGTTTATTTGATGTAGTTCGATGAGTTCCATCTGCTTTTCTTAATTCAATGATAAAAATAATGCAATTCCGGTAATCAGTTTGTGCTCTGATGTATATTCGATTTTGTAGGTGCGTCATTTTTGCCCTAATGTGCCAATCATTTTGGTTGGGAACAAAAAAGACTTGCGTAATGATCCGCAAACGTTGCGAGAGCTCGGCAAAATGAAGCAAGAGCCCGTAAGAACTGAACAGGGCAAAGGAATGGCGGAACAGATAGGTGCCTATGCATATTTGGAGTGCTCTGCAAAAACTAAAGAGGTATTTTTAAAATATTTTTTCTTTAATGTTAATATTAAACTATTTTTTTTGTTGTTCGTTGTTTCAGGGCGTTCGTGAAGTATTTGAAACAGCAACCAGAGCAGCTTTGCAAGTTAAAAAGAAAAAGTCTAGAAAATGTTCAATCCTTTAGGTAATTAATTTGATGAATAATTCGAATATTGTTTTCTTTTTGTTCTACTCTTGCAAAATACAAATAAATAGACAATTTGTGTTTTTTGTAGAAACTGAGAGAGAACTGGTATTGTTGGCGAGATATAAATTAAAAAAATCTGTTCGTTCAGTCAGTCCATTGACGCTTCACACACACACACGGCTTGCATTTTTTTTCATTTCATTTTTTGAATCTTTGAGCTTCCTGTTGTCATCTTATGCAACGGTACGGCTTGTTTCACGCACTTTTATAATTGTATATCACACGCCCATTATTGAGTAACGAAGTTGTTATTATTCTTATTAATTATTCTTATTATTACTATATTACTATTTTACTGGTGAAAAAAATGAATGCTCTGACGATGTGGTCTTTTGTTTTCTTGAGACGAACGCGTCATGTGCGTGTTGCTTAAAATGATCCGCTGACTTGCTGGTTATTCTTCTTCTTCTTCTTCTTCTTCGTTTGCTGTTTTCGAATACATTTTTTGGGCATCTGCGTTGAACTGTGTATACTCGTTGTGATAACAACCTTTTCGGTTATCCGTTTGTTTCTGCCGTAGTGTTATTCGTGTCTATCTTTTTTTCCCCTCCATCGAAAAAATGAACAAAAAATATTGTATCTTTAGACGTAATTTAGCGATTCAACCGGAAATAAAATTTCAAATTTACACACTCATATATGTATTTTTAGTTTCATTGTTTTTTTCTATTATTTTTTTTCATCTTCATTCTTTGAAGATTTCCACATGCAACTTCAATAAGACTAAGTAAGAGCAGTAAGGAGAAAAAAAATATATATCTATGTATAGACACGTTGGTTTCCTGCTTTGTTTTCTGACTCTAGATGATGAAAGAGTCGACGACTGTGATGATGCATCCACATTGTTGCTCATTTGAGAGTTTGCTCGCATTCGTTGTTGCCAAGCAACGAACCGTGGCTGTTGTGTGTAAATTTAGGTGTGGAGTGGTGTTTCAATGTCGACAGACGGTCGTCGGTCCCACGTTTGGAATAGTTTCAGAAGAAAAAAATCAGGTAAAAAAAAACAATGAATGACCACCGATTTCAACAATTCAATTTTATTTTTCATTATGCGAAATTTATTTATTCAGAATCGATAGACAAAGGACGGCGCCGATTGGACAACAACGGCACTTATGGAACGGTGCGCGAAACTTTGCTTCGATTGGTACCTCGTAATTCGCTGTGTCGCATGTTTTGTCGTGGTAGTAAATGCAAATATTGCAATCCTGATTTGGTACCGGACAATATGAAAATCATCGACGGCATCTATTCCACATGGTGAGTGAGTGAATTTTTAATCCGGTGAAGAGGCAGACAAAGACAAAGGAAAAGCATCGTATATCAATGTAGAATTGTTGATAATTTTATGTTTGTTTTGTTTCAGGATAACTGAGGATATATTGGCAATTGCAAGACCGTCCGATGAGGGTATCGAACGGTTCCAGTTGATTGAGCAGTTGGCTAAATGCGGTGTGAAGAGTATTTTCAATTTGCAGCTACCGTTCGAACATGCCCATTGCGGAAATCCACTCACTGAGCACGGATTCAGCTATGATCCGGAAATTTTCATGGAACACGGCAGTTCAGTGCATTGAAAAATATGAAACTTTTTCTTGATCTCAGTTCCTTTTCCTCCAAAAACCCCCTTAACCCCCAAGTTTGCCTCCGCTTTGCACTAATCCTTCATCTTTCAGTGGCCCATTACAATTTCGGTTGGCCAGATTTCGGCATTGCGTCAGTTGAACAAATTTTGGACGTTGTCAAAGTGATGCAGCACGCTCTCGACACTGGTGGCAAAGTGAGTTTTTGGTGATATTGAATAATCGATCGATTGATTGATCCATTGATTGATTGGTTGTGTTGATCGACTGAGAAATGGACGCATGCAATTTAAGAAGATAATATTATTCTTATTAACATTTTAAATTATTTATTTGTTCATTTTCATCAGTATGGTTGTAATGCAGTTGATGTTGTGAAATTTGATAAACTACTTGAATTAACACACACACACATACACGTATATATATAGATAGATGGATAGATTTTTTCTCTCTAGCACACTCTATAGCTTTTTCACTTTTCAAATCTCTTTTACGTCATCAGAAAATTTTGTGACAGATTTCGTGTAGGCGAGGCGGGTGGAATTCAATTTGTTCAACTTTCCGTCGGCTTTTCCGTCGATTTTTAAGCTTTCGAAATCGGTCGATAACACACACACACACACACTGGCAGCAAACTTCTTGGCTTTTTTTTTCTTTTGGCCGTCTTCAAAATTCGACAATATTTTTCTTTCTCTTTCAACATCAACGTCCCCCCCTGGAATAGCTAATTTGCATATTTCATTCTCCTTGTGAAAAATGAATTATTATTATTATTTGAAAATATTTCAAAACGCCAACAAAACTGCTCCATTTGTTTGTTTGTTTGTTTATTTTTTTGTTGTCTTCTCATTTCCGGCGTCTGGTCTTGGCTATAGCACGTGTTTGTTTGTTCAATGCATTGCTTTTTGTTGTTGTTGTTTCGCTGAATTTGTCGATCGATTAAAAGAAGAGGCGGGCGGGAGGGGACGAGCAGGTTTTTATATTTTTCGTTTAAATTTTTTACGCAGATTTTTAAGTGATCAAATTTGTGTTGCGAAAAAAAAATTTTTTTTTGATTTTTAAATTCATCTGTTTATTGATTTATTAAAAAAGAAAAACGGAAATAAATGACCGTGATTGAATTCAATTTGTCGGAAATGAAAAAAGTTGCGTCATCGATGAATGTGAAACGAACGATTTGCGCTCGTCTCTTGTTGTGATGTTCTTAATTTAGCGAACGACTCAGTGACTGACTGAGACTAGTGTGAGTCATGCGAAAATTATTTCTGACAAAAAAAGCGGTCCAATTGATTAAAATATGCAAATTATTTATTTTTTTTATTTTATAATCAAATATTTATTTATTTATTTATTTTGTTTAGATTGCTGTGCATTGTCATGCAGGTTTGGGAAGAACGGGCACTTTGATTTGTTGCTTTTTGATTTGGAATCGCGCTTGGACAGCTGAACAAGCTTTGCAACACGTACGATCTCGCAGGTAGAATGTTGGAATTTGTTCTTGTTTGTTTGTTTGTTTTGTATGCAAATTTATCAGACCCGGCTCTGTGCAAAGTGCGAGTCAACAGTCGCAGGTGGAAAATTTCCAAGCGTTCGTCGAATCGTTGAAGCCCGTTTTTGATTCCAAGTACAAAAGCAGCATAACTACAGAAATATTTATTTATTTATTGTTTTGTTTTTCAGTTTAGATTTTGACGAGCATCTGAAACGACAAGCGTTAGTGCTTTACGGTTTGGAAGCTCGAGTTTTGAAAAACATTCCAAAGGTGAGAGCATATACACACAGTACAAAAGTAGTAATATAGCAGAGTCATTCTTGGCATGCCGACCGGCAAGTTTGTTGACCACTGTCCAACAAAAGGTCACAAAAGGTGATTGCATGGGTGGGTTTGGGGGGGGGGGGGTTGACCGCGCTGTGAACATGATGTATGTCGTTCATCGAAGCAAAATCAAAATGAGAAAAGATAAAAATCTACCACATACACGTGTATATACAACAATTAGGTCACAGTCAATGTTGAAATAAATTATGTAAAATATTTGAAGAAAAATTATATTTGAAAAAAAAAATTTTTTTTTCTTTAAATAAATATAGATTGCGTTTGTCGTGTGTGAAGTTTTGCTTGAATTGTTCGGATTGAAACGTAGCGGTCACGTGCGAGCTTTTCTGCAAAATGAAAGCAGCCTGGAAAAGTGGTCAGTGGACACTCGTGGTAATTTGATGCACCACGTTGACCACCAAGTCGATGCTCCTTCCGACACGATCAAGTCACCTTCGGCCAATCCGATAACATTCGCCAACGTGATCAATTTGATGCAATCTACCAACTTTCATACTGTAGACAATGCCGTACAACAATTGCAAGTAGGAATTGTATTTTTTTTCTGTGCATTAAAAAAATGAATTGTTAAAAATAAATTAATATATATTATCGAAATAACTTTTTCAACGTATTTATTTATTTAATAAATATTCTTTATACGTTCTGTTTTTATCAAGAAGAAATTGCGAGTTTTCATTTTAATCAATTTATGTGTAAAATATGTGAAGAGAGGAAGGATGTGTTGTTGTTAAGTTGATTTTTATCAGGACTGGTTGAACAGGGAAAATTTCAACCAACGGTGGTTCCATTTGGCTGACCATTTTAATCCGGTTCATCAATTAACACTGCTCGGATGTTGGTTTTGTTCACTGAAAGAGCCGATGTTGAACAGCTTCAATTCGGCAAGCTTGTTCGACTCGCAGCTCATTACCGGTGCATGTGCATTTTCAGACAATCATCATCGATTATCCAGGGTTTGTTTGTTTGCTTGATAAACAAAATTTTTTCATTAATTATATGAATATATATTTTTTTGTGTTCTTTTCAAGGGCCAGTTCACAACAACGATGTACATTTGTCGAACGTTCGTCTTGCTCAGTAGTCGAGATGTGGACGACCATAGCTGCCGGACGTTGGAGATGTGCCGCGATTTGTTGACACGGTGGTTCGCCAGCGATGCCGATGCCGTCAACGTTCGCCGGGCGTTGGACAGTGTTTTCCACTCTGTGGTCAGCGAGCTGAATTTGGATGACAATTTCAATTTGCCGGCTCGATAAACTGCTTCTGCTTTTACCAAAGTTGACCAATTTTTACTAATCAAATTTATTATTTTAAAATTTAAATCAAATCAGTAAACCATTGCCCACATTTTCCGATTTCGGAGTTCGGTCGTCTGTCTGGTAGAGCAAAAATAAGTCTGCTAGTCATCGTCATCATCATCATCGTCGTCGTCGTCGTCGTCGTCGCGCAATTGAGTTTGGAAGCAAGCTATTTTTCAAAAAAAGAAAAATCCATAATAATAATAATAATAATAGTAGTAATACGACGGTCATTGTGCCATCGGCCGACAAATTCAGCCAATCGATCACTTTGCGTTTTTATTTTTATTCTTTTTTTATTGGGGGGTGTTCTTGTTATTTTTGCCTGTATTCTGGTCGAATTGTGTCTGCTGACGTCAACGAACGACGGTTGAGCTTGATTAAAACTTCAACAATCACTTTATTTGAGTTTGAAAAAAATACGTAGGAAAAAAACAAAGAATAAAAATGGTATATTGTGCCGCTTGTTGTGACTGGCGCATTTTACATCTTATTATTATTATTATTGATTAAACTGGTCTAATAGTTTATCACCTCAATATAGACATTTGGCAAATTTTTACAGTAATGTCAAAATAGTCAACATTTGAACTTTTGAGTATTTTTCTATTATACTGTATGTAATAAAGTGAGCATTTTTGCAATTTTTTCGTTTTATTTTCAATAGAACGTGTTGAAAAAGATTTTTGTACGAAAATTATAACAAAATTTTTTCAAATTAAGAAAAAAAAGCAATAAATTAAAATTGTACAAAATGGAATTTTAACAAGTGAATGAAGAAAAAAAAACAAGTTGAATTATATTATCTGTATGTCGTATTCATTGAGTGATTGATTGATTGATTATGGAAATTATGAATTTCATTATTCATTATTGATAGATAGATGAACACATTTTCAAAACTTTTACTTAAACAAATATTGGTGACCAACTTTATTTAACATCAATTACGATTTTTATTTGCATAAAGTTGACGTTCACATTCAATGTAACCAATTGCTGATCGTAGAAAAAATTTGCCTATCAATTAATTAACGAGTCGGTGATTTATCGCATCGTTCTTCATTAATCGTTCATCGATCGATCAGAACGGATGCACATGCGCCGTGTCTGATGGTCTGATGTGCGTGAAGCGAATAAATCAAAATGCCCAATAAACCCAAGAAAAGAAGAAAGAACTGCACATCCGGCGGAATGGTTGGTTGCATCGTGCATTGGTAAGATAAATTTTATTTATTTTTCAATTTTTCAACTATCAAACATGGCCATTTGACAGTGCAAAATTCAAGTAAAATTGTTCTTGTTTTTCAACATAATGTGAAATATTCTGCTTTTTGCTTTTCCTCTTCTGCATGCATTGTTTTTCTTTAATTCAATAAGATACAATTTATTTTGGTGGGAATATTGTGCTTCTTTGTGAGTTTATTTTTCAAATAATTAATTTTTAATTCAAGTGATTTAAAATTTGTATTGTGGTTGTGACGTTCGTAAAAGAATCGTATTTTGATAAGCAAGATCATAACAAATTTGTTCTCGTCTCCAAAGGGGAGTGTTAATTTTCCAAAGAAAAATAAAGAATAATATAAATTGCAAATAACAAATTGTGGAGATTTTCTTTTCAAAATATCAATTATAAAAATGTTGACTCTGAAATGTCGGCAAATATTCTTCTATTTACATTAACATCGTAAAAAAATAAATATCAGCTTATGTAAGTAATGTATTTTTTTGATCTTAATTGTTTGATGGTATTAGATGGAAACTGTCACGATGCAGTTATTTATGTTGCGTTATTCTTTTTCACATTCTGACTGTGTAAATACGATTTGAGAATGAATGGAAATTAGCGATAGTTTAGCAATTTCGACTCAATCGATTTTTACAACATGCAATTTTCATTGTTGACAATTTTATTAAATTAACGTAAAATTAAATTCGACGCTAAAGAAAAATATATGTCGCTGCCCTGTCACACTATCAACGGATACCGATTTGTAGAGTGGTTTTTCAAAATTGGCATATATTTTTCATTTGTCCGCGTGTGTCATTTTTGAGCACTG
>NW_003526944.1:4688532-4717686 GCF_000181795.1 Trichinella spiralis
CATTCGGGCAATCCGATAAACGTTCGTCCATCTGATCAATTAAATGCAATTTTGACAACTGTCATACCGTAGAGATGCCGTACAACAGTGCCATGTGGGAATTGTATTTTTTGTTTGTGCATAAAAAAATGAATTGTTAAAAAATAAATTAATATATATTATCGAAATAACTTTTTCAACGTATTTATTTATTTAATAAATATTCTTTATACGTTCTGTTTTTATCAAGAAGAAATTGCGAGTTTTCATTTTAATCAATTTATGTGTAAAATATGTGAAGAGAGGAAGGATGTGTTGTTGTTAAGTTGATTTTTATCAGGACTGGTTGAACAGGGAAAATTTCAACCAACGGTGGTTCCATTTGGCTGACCATTTTAATCCGGTTCATCAATTAACACTGCTCGGATGTTGGTTTTGTTCACTGAAAGAGCCGATGTTGAACAGCTTCAATTCGGCAAGCTTGTTCGACTCGCAGCTCATTACCGGTGCATGTGCATTTTCAGACAATCATCATCGATTATCCAGGGTTGGTTTGTTTGTTTGTTTGATAAACAAAATTTTTTCATTAATTATATAAATATATATTTTTTTGTGTTCTTTTCAAGGGCCAGTTCACAACAACGATGTACATTTGTCGAACGTTCGTCTTGCTCAGTAGTCGAGATGTGGACGACCATAGCTGCCGGACGTTGGAGATGTGCCGCGATTTGTTGACACGGTGGTTCGCCAGCGATGCCGATGCCGTCAACGTTCGCCGGGCGTTGGACAGTGTTTTCCACTCTGTGGTCAGCGAGCTGAATTTGGATGACAATTTCAATTTGCCGGCTCGATAAACTGCTTCTGCTTTTACCAAAGTTGACCAATTTTTACTAATCAAATTTATTATTTTAAAATTTAAATCAAATCAGTAAACCATTGCCCACATTTTCCGATTTCGGAGTTCGGTCGTCTGTCTGGTAGAGCAAAAATAAGTCTGCTAGTCATCGTCATCATCATCATCGTCGTCGTCGTCGTCGTCGTCGCGCAATTGAGTTTGGAAGCAAGCTATTTTTCAAAAAAAGAAAAATCCATAATAATAATAATAATAATAGTAGTAATACGACGGTCATTGTGCCATCGGCCGACAAATTCAGCCAATCGATCAGTTTGCGTTTTATTTTTATTCTTTTTTTATTGTTGGATATTCTTGTTATTTTTGCCTGTATTCTGGTCGAATTGTGTCTGCTGACGTCAACGAACGACGGTTGAGCTTGATTAAAACTTCAACAATCACTTTATTTGAGTTTGAAAAAAATACGTAGGAAAAAAACAAAGAATAAAAATGGTATATTGTGCCGCTTGTTGTGACTGGCGCATTTTACATCTTATTATTATTATTATTGATTAAACTGGTCTAATAGTTTATCATCTCAATATAGACATTTGGCAAATTTTTACAGTAATGTCAAAATAGTCAACATTCGAACTTTTGAGTATTTTTCTATTATACTGTATGTAATAAAGTGAGCATTTTTGCAATTTTTTTCGTTTTATTTTCAATAGAACGTGTTGAAAAAGTTTTTTGTACGAAAATAATAACAAAATTTTTTCAAATTAAGAAAAAAAAGCAATAAATTAAAATTGTACAAAATGGAATTTTAACAAGTAAATGAAGAAAAAAAAACAAGTTGAACTATATTATCTGTATGTCGTATTCATTGAGTGATTGATTGATTGATTATGGAAATTATGAATTTCATTATTCATTATTGATAGATAGATGAACACATTTTCAAAACTTTTACTTAAACAAATATTGGTGACCAACTTTATTTAACATCAATTACGATTTTTATTTGCATAAAGTTGACGTTCACATTCAATGTAACCAATTGCTGATCGTAGAAAAAATTTGCCTATCAATTAATTAACGAGTCGGTGATTTATCGCATCGGTCTTCATTAATCGTTCATCGATCGATCAGAACGGATGCACATGCGCCGTGTCTGATGGTCTGATGTGCGTGAAGCGAATAAATCAAAATGCCCAATAATCCCAAGAAAAGAAGAAAGAACTGCACATCCGGCGGAATGGTTGGTTGCATCGTACATTGGTAAGATAAATTTTATTTATTTTTCAATTTTTCAACTATCAAACATGGCCATTTGACAGTGCAAAATTCAAGTAAAATTGTTCTTGTTTTACAACATAATGTGCAATATTCTGCTTTTTGCTTTTTCTCTTCTGCATGCATTGTTTTTCTTTAATTCAATAAGATACAATTTATTTTGGTGGGAATATTGTGCTTCTTTGTGAGTTTATTTTTCAAATAATTAATTTTTAATTCAAGTGATTTAAAATTTGTACTGTGGTTGTGACGTTCGTAAAAGAATCGTATTTTGATAAGCAAGATCATAACAAATTTGTTCTCGTCTCCCAAGGAGAGTGTTAATTTTCCAAAGAAAAATAAAGAATAATATAAATTGCAAATAACAAATTGTGGAGATTTTCTTTTCAAAATATCAATTATAAAAATGTTGACTCTGAAATGTCGGCAAATATTCTTCTATTTATATTAATATCGTAAAAAAATAAATATCAGCTTATGTAAGTAATGTATTTTTTTGATCTTAATTGTTTGATGGTATTAGATGGAAACTGTCACGATGCAGTTATTTATGTTGCGTTATTCTTTTTCACATTCTGACTGTGTAAATACGATTTGAGAATGGATGGAAATTAGCGATAGTTTAGCAATTTCGACTCCATCGATTTTAACAACATGCAATTTTCATTGTTGACAATTTTATTAAATTAATTAACGTAAAATTAAATTCGACGCTAAAGAAAAATATATGTCGCTTCCTGTTCAACACTATCAAACGGATACCGATTTGTAGAAGTTGTTTTTTCCAAAAATTTGCATATATTTTTCCATTTGTTCCGCGTGTGTCATTTTGAGCACTGATAACAGCATTCTCTCAGACGATTCTCAAATGGATAAAATTCGAAAGTAATTTGTTGTTATTGTTACATTAAGACATTTTTTTATTTCCTCAGTAGATTTTATAAACGTGTGTATAAATAATTGGAATTTATTTATTTTTCAATTTATGAGTTGTAAAAGATCCACACGTGTGTATATATTTATTAATTTTAAAATGTTTTTGTTAAATTGCAACAATAACTGCTGCATTGTAAATAGTGAATGAAAATGGAATTTATTTTTTCCACATAAAGAGGAAGAAAAAAACAGAAAGGAAAAAATTAATAATAGATTAAGGAAAAAAGAGAGAAAGTTAGTTTTCCGTTCAGGTAGTTTGTAGAATAATGGTGAGGCTAGTTGATAATTTGCTTATCCACAACGGAGATCTGACGATGATGATGGTCATCTGTTGATTTTCTTTGTTCTTCTTCTTCTTCATCAATATCATCAATATAATCATCATCATCATCATTAATTTCCAAAAGCAATTGTTCAACAAACTTGTCAAATTGAATATCGAACGGTTCACCATTGTCCAGCGGAATGGACAATTCGGTGGACAAACTGGCACTGCGTGCGGATGAACCGAAAAACGGCACTGGAGATGTGCCCGGCCAGATCGGCTGTATCGAAGCAAAACTCGACGGAGGCGTGCGGGCGTAGATCAGGAACTGTTCGTCTCCGTGCAAATACAAACACCTTGGACCGTACTTGCAATGGCCCCACGTTCGCAAATTGCGGCACGGTTCCGTTTTGTACAAGAAATTCCTGTACATGCTGGGTCTCAGTTCGACCAAGTTGTGGGCGAAGAAGCAACTGGAACCGAAACGACATCCCGGACCGTTGACGAAATACCGACACATGCGGGTCTTGTACAAGGCGAGATTTGGTTTCTGGAAGGGGTTTTTCAAAAATTTACATACATTCCGAATATTACCATCAAGTTGGTGAACATCTTACCTTGTTGTTGTTCACAGTTTCCTCGTTGATACGCTTCTCACTAGCGACATCCACCAAACAGACTGTCATTTTTTCAATAGTCTGTCACTAGGCAGCTGACAGACCGTTTTATGAATATTTCCCAGTGCTTATAGCGTCATTTGTTTTTTTTGTACTGCCTGCTGTTCACGAGGAAAATTAGCTGACTTCTGTTTAGCTAACTCCACCAAACAGCAGCAGCAGCAGCAACAACAACAACAACAATCAAACGTGCTGTGAACGTGCCGCTGTGCTTTTTTTCAGGGTTGATCAAAATACACACAATTCACCAATTTCCTTTATCATTTTTGTAATGAATTATTTATTATTAATTGGTTAGAGTAGAATTTATTTCAATTTACCATCCTCAGATGACGTTGAAAGAAAGTTGTATGGAAGTAGATAAACAATTCTAGAATAAATATATTAGTGGCCTTTATTTTATTCCCATTAATTCTTCTTCTTCTTATTATTATTATTAACTACATCATGATTCAGTGTTGTTGAATAATTTTAATCAGCGAAGCACTATTAATGAGTCAACAAAACAACTGTTAATTAATTAATTGGAGAAAAATATATTGAAAATTTAAAAAACAGTTTCCACACACACATTATGTGTACATATGTATAAGATTTTTGCATTTTTATTTTTACTCTTCTTCATTGCTCATTGATTGATCGATTTTATCAAGTTTTACAATAGATGATACGAATGTAGCTAGTTGGTGATAACGTTCCGCTTCTGAGCTAAAAATTTTCACAATCAGCAGATGCTCAGTAGCAATATAACAACAAATGACTCATAACTGATGAAAAACAATACCAAACACTGTATCATAGTCAGGACAGAAATTGTTGCTGTTTTTGCTAGATACTCTTGCTATCATTTAATAGTTGTTTTCGTTGCTCAAAAATTTGTACAGCTGCAAAGCGGCGCAAGATTACGCAGAATGTGTAAATTTTATGTAAACAAAATCAAATAAATGTGCAGCGATTAAAGAATAAGCAATAGCATTTTTAAAAAATGAGCATGTGAATATTGCACTTGACAAGATTTACGGTAAATTAGATTCTGTGCATTAATAAGCAACAATTAAATGGTTGTCAATTTATAATTTGCAGGTAATTAATTATCCTCCTTTTCCTTACACACAACACAAATAGCGTTAACAAAAAACATAAAAACGTTGGCACAACTTTTTTCATCATGCATTTTCTTCAAACAAGCGGTGTATATTCCTTCTCATAATGATACTCATATATTCATTTTTGGTCAATAATCACTTGATATTTATTGAATTCATAGTTACATTATCTTGTTTTATTATGCATTTTTCTTTGAAATAAAAATATATGCAATATTTTGATACTAAATGCGTAAATTTTTTCGTACAGCACAATCATATAATATAGTGACGCGTTGCTTCCAATTATTTAGAGCATCTATTCTTTTTTACCTTTTTTAATCTTCAGTACATATCTAAACGTTACTCCAACTTAGACAATGGGGGGATTAGTGACGTTGCTGTTCACGTGCCACATACCTGTATGTTATTGAAATTATTCTTATATTGCTTTCAGACCAGACCGACAAGCCATTTTTCCATGCTTCATAGCCTTTTTCCCTTTTCCACATTCAGTGGAGGTCATATTATAGCTAATTTACTTGAGATAGTTATCAGATAATCTTACAATTGTGTCAGCCCTACTATTGTATTAACTGTTAACTGCATGCGTGTATGGATTGCACAAATATAGTACATAAATACTTTGATTTGTGGTTCAGAAGCTGGCTTTCACCAGATATTCAAAATGGGCGTGTGCCTACGATTTTTGATAATTACTTTAAAGATCAACCTTATTTATACGTTAAATTTTGTTTCATATACAGGGAAAACTGCCATTTTCAGTTGTTTTCATGGCATAAATTGTCTACAGTTGCTTAACACAGTAGCAAAGCAAAATCATGAAATAAAATTGGAAAATAGGCAGTCTCAAAATTTCAATTTAATTTATAGGATAGTATGAAAAGTTGATTCAACAACAAACTTCATATAAGAAATGCAGTTTCACATGTGCTATTTCACTGCATTAAAATCAGAAAGAGTTGTTTTATTTTTCATTTTTTTGTAATTTTATATAATTCAACGGAGCAAGCAATGCTGCACGAGTGAATGGAAAATTGTATTCGAGCGAAAGTTGACGCTTATCACTTGTAATCATCTTTCAAGCAGAGCAAAAATGTTGAACAAAAAAAAGCCCGTTGAATGAATTATCACTCCAATGGGGGATTGTTAAATTTTTTGTTTTTCTACTTTGAAAAACTGATAAAATATCAACAACAGTATTTCCATTTTTGTAAAATGAAAGTAACAAGATGCTGGGAAAAAAGTGAATTTTTTTGCTTTTTTAAAAAATTACATTAAGCCGAACTGAAATAACGAATTTGCGTCTGGATGAATCATCATTGAAAGCGTTAACCCTATGCATGCACAGATAGATGGTGTTGTTATGTTATTGCTCTTGTAGTCCTTTGTTTTCTTTTCTGGAATCTTGCAAGCTGCAGCTGAATTTTGCTGATCATTATCTCGCAGTTGCACAATAACTATCTCCAAGAACGATAAACAAAGCTTAGCTGGTCAGCATTGTTAGCTGTTAGCGATAGCGACGTTCAAGCTTGTTCCTTTTTTTCTTCATGGTTATTCTCTCATATTTTTCGCCTGTTTGTAATTCTTAATCCATATTCACAAATTGCAAAACTTACATTGGCATATATTTCCAGTCATCATCTGTTTTTGTATTTTATAAATTTGAACAATTCTGAAAATGAAAATCAAACACTTTGTGCGTAACTGTTAGGCCATCATGTTTGACCGAGATATGTGAGAAATGAAAAATTCGTTTTTTTCAGGTGCAACCAATAAACACAAAGAACAATACCATCATCTGAACATCACACACTTTACTGTTATAAATTTATTTTTCAATGTCTTATAATTTGTTGATTTTATTGTATTTTTGACATATACTTTGTTTCATTTCCTCTCCCACTTTTATACTGTTACACGCATTACAATCGCTTTAACTGAACACTGAGCTTCGCTGTTTGGCTTGCATCCACTTTGAAAAAATTGAACTTAATTCTTTGGTATTTTTCTTAAATATTACGCAAAATAATTTTCTTTGAAAATATTTTGCAAGGTTTTGTTTACATTTTGTCTGCTATTACATTTGAATATAACTGGCAAAGTCCAGCCAAAATATATACTTTGAGACTTTGTTTTCAGTTTTTACTTTATCGGAATACAGGTGCATATTTATATATTTACAAAATGAATTACAAAATGTGCTTTAGCTTTAAATTATGATCATTGAATGTCGCATATCTTTTAAACATGTTTTTTCATACTGATATTACATTGATTGATCGTTCGACGGCGTTGATATCGAAGAAGGCGTTTTTATACGTCGCATCTCGAACCACATCTCAAATTTGTAAGATTCTATTGAATACAAAATTACCTTATCTCTTTAAATATTACTTTCTGTTATAGGATTTTTGCCCTCAGAAATAAAATGTACAAATTGGCATTCAGCCCCATATGGGCAGCCTTTTAATGTACGAAATTTGTTGCATAGCACCGTCTTATATTTGGGATGTCGGCGCAGTTCACTACGCGAATGGGCGAAAGTGCACCTTCGACCATAAGGGCAATAGTCGCTTAAATCTATCCAAAAGCACATTTTAGTCTTGTACTTTGGATCGCGGTGTGGAATATATGGTTTTCTACGTTGATTTTTAATTTTTTTATTTCTTTTAAAGGCCATTTCATTTGGCCAGAATCCTATTTTGAAGTTTGTGCTTTCCTTTGCTTCTTTATTTTGTGGTTCCTGATGTTTCGCATACTTGTTAACTTTTTTTAACTTTGAATTTATATAATGCATATTGCAAGTGATGGTTCATGTGAAGTTCGCCAGTGTTACTTGTCTTGCAAAGTGCTTGCAAACTGTTTTCGCCTTTGAGAAATGACATGCTTTCTTATTTTGGAATCGTCCTGAAGTCGACAAATGCAGACACTGATAATACGGCAATTTCACGGACATGAAATGTGCACCACTCGAAATAGCATTATGATCAGCCAAAGAACTGACCAATCATTGCAGCCGCAGCAATTCCGGCCTACTATCCTATTCGTTGCTTTGATTGTTACAATTGATTAGTCATTGACAGTTGATGATTATCTTCAAAAAATTACTTTGCAGTTTTTGTTCCATTTACCCTAATTGTATGCCTGTATGAATAAGTAGTGATTGAAAGTGGTAATAAATGAGCATATGTGAACGTAACCAAATGATCAACGATTAAAGAATAAGTAACAGCATTAAAAAAATGAGCGTTTGCATATTGCAGTTGACAAATTTTTGGAGTAAATTAAATTCTGTGCAATAATAAGCAGTAATTAAATTGTTATCAATTTATAATTTGTATATGATTGGTTTTTAGACTTTTCCTCACACACATCACTATAAATAACGGCGCGAAGAAACAAAATAGAAAAACGTTGCGCTACGTTTTTCATCATGCATTTTCTTCAAACAATCAGCGTATATTCCTTCTCATAATGATAGTCATATATTCATTTTTGGTCAATAATCACTTGATATTTATTGAATTCATAGTTACATTATCTTGTTTTATTGCATGTTTTTATTTGAAGCAAAAATAAATACAACATTTCGATATTAAATGTGTAAATTTTTTCATACAACACAATCCTATAATATATTGACGTGCCAAGTGCCGCGCCGCTGCCAATTATTCAGAGCATCCATTGTTTTTTACATTTTTCATCTTTCGTGCAAATCGAAACGTTACTCCAACTTACACAATGAGGGGATTAGTGACGTTGCTGTTTACGTTCCACGTGCCTGTAAGTTAGTGAAATTATTCTTATTACTTTGCTTGCAGACCAGACCGACTAGCCAATTTTTCCATGCTTCATAGCCTTTTTCCCTTTGTCCACAGTCATTGGAGGTTATATGATAGCTAATTTACTTGAGATAGTTATCAGATAATCTTACAATTGTGTCAGCCCTACTATTGTATTAACTGTTAACTGTATGAGTGTATAGATGTCACAAATACAGTGCATGAGTACTTTGATTTGTTTGTCAGAAGTTCGCTTCTACCAGATTTTCAAAGTGGGCATGTGCCTTTCACCTTTGATAATTACTTTGGAGCACTACTTTATTCATATGTTAATGCATTGTTTCGTATGTTAGGCAAACTGGCATCGTCGTTTGTTTTAGTAACATAAAAATTATCAACAATTGCGCTACGCTATACACACGTGGGAAATCGTGAGGTCGTACTGGAAAACAGAAAAATCATATCAAAAGAAAATCAAATCAAGTTCACGGGAAAATTATGTGTAATCATTTTAGAAAATTTAGATGTCAAATTACTTTGCATGCAATCTTTACTTATTATGCAAACCTCACAGTAGCAAAATAAAATCTTGAATGAAAATTCGAAAGTAGGCAGTTTCAAAATTTCAATCTGATATATAGGATAGTATTAAATGTTCATTCAACAAAAATCTTCATATAAGAAATGCAGTTTCATATGTGCTATTTCACTGTATTAAAATCAGAAAGAGTTGTTATTTTATTTTTCATTTTTTTGTAATTTTATATAATTCAACGGAGCAAGCAATGCTGCACGAGTAAATGGAAAATTGTATTCGAGCGAAAGTTGACCCTTATCACTTGTAATCATCTTTCAAGCAGAGCAAAAATGTTGAACAAAAAGGAAGCCCGCTGAATGAATCATCACTGCAATGGGGGATTGTTAAATTTTTTGCTTTTCTACTTTGAAAAATTGATAAAATATCGACAACAGTATTTCCTTTTTGTAAAATGGAAGTAACAAGATGCTGGGAAGAAAGTGAATTTTTTTTGCTTTTTTAAAAAATTACATCTAGCCGAACTGAAATAACGAATTTGCGTCTGGATGAATCATCATTGAAAGCGTTAACCCTATGCATGCACAGATAGATGGTGTTGTTATGTTATTGCACTTGTCGTCCTTTGTTTTCTTTTCTGGAATCCACCAAGCTGCAGCTGAATTTTGCTGATCGTTATCTCGCAGTTGCACAATAACTAGTTACAAGAATGATAAACAAAGCCCAGCTGGTCAGCATTGTTAGCTGTTAGCGTTATCGACTTTCAGGCATGTGCATTTTTTTTCTTCATGGTCTTTCTCTCTTACTGTTCGCCTGTTTACAATTCTTAATTCATGTTCACAAATTGCAAAATTTACATTGCCAAATTTTTGCAGTCATCATCTGTTTTTGTATTTTATAAATTTGAACAATTCTGAAATTGAAAATCAAACATTTTGTGCGTTACCGTTAGGCCATCATGTTTGACCAAGATATGTGAAAAATACGTATTTTTCAGTTGAAACCAATAAACAGAAAAAACAATGCAGTCATCTGAGCATCAAAAACTTTACTGTTATGAATTTATTTCTCAAAGTTTGCTGACTAGGTATTTGTATTGTATTTTCTATAGTTATTTTCTTTCAATTCCTCTTACTCTTTTGCACGGCTTTTCTGCATTAGAACAGCTTAAAGTGAAGAATGGTTTTTGCTGTTTTGTTCGCATCTACTTTAAAAAGTTTGAACTTAATTCTTTGGTATTTTTCTTATGTATTACGCACAATGATGCTGTTTTTCAAGAATATTTTTTACGTGTTTGTTTATATTTTCTTTCATGTCACAGTCGAATATAAGTGAAAATTGTACTGACAAAATGCACACAAAAAATGCACTTCGAGACTTTGTTTTCAGTTTTTACTTTATCAGAATACAGGTGCAAAAATTACAAAATAAACTACAAAATGTGCTATAGTTTTAAATAATGATCATTGAATGTTGTATATCTTCTGAAGAAGTTTTCTCATAGCGACATTCCATTGAATGATGTTTCGAGTGAAATCATATCTATAGGGACGTTGTTGTACGTCGCTTCTCGTACCATCTCTAAAAACATAACATAAATAAAATTATACTGAATAAAAAATTATTCTATTTTTTTTAAATCTTACCTTCTGTTATCGGATTTTTGCTTTCAGAAATGAAATGCACGAAGTCGCATTCAGCCCCATATGGGCAGCCTTTTAATGTACGAAATTTGTTGCATAGCACCGTCTTATATTTGGGATGTCGGCGCAGTTCACTACGCGAATGGGCGAAAGTGCATCTTTGCCCATAAGGACAATAGTTGGTGATGCCCGCCCAAAAGCACATTCGTGTCTTATACTTTGTGTCTCGCTTTGTCGTCACACATTTTTCACGTTGATTTTTAATTTTTTTATTTCTTTTAAAGGCCATTTCATTTGGCCAAAATCCTATATGAAAGTCTGTGCATTTGTTTACTTCTTTATTTTGCGCTTCCTGATGTTTTGCATGCTTGTTAACTTTCTTGAATAAAAAAGGCATAAATTAATATAAAACATATTGCAAGTATTTCATACCTGATTGTTCATTTCAAGTTCGCGAGTGTTAGTTGTCTTGAAAACTACTTGCAAAGTGCTTTCGCTTTTCAGAGATAACATGTTTTCTTTTTTCGCAATCGTTCACGAAGTCGAGAAATACTGAAAGTGATGATCGGGCGATTTCACGAGCATAAAACGTGAACCACTCGACCTATCATTACAATCAGCCAAATAACTGACCAATCGCTACAGCCGCTGTTCCCGCCTACGATACAATTCGCTGCTTTAATTGTTGCAATTGACCACTCATCGACAGTTGATGGTTATCTTCAAAAAATTATTTTGCAGTTATCATTCTATCTGCCCAAACTGTATGCATACATGGATAAGTAGTGATTGAAATTGAAAATAAATGGACATATCGAAAAAGAACAAAATCATCAAGATATAAGAATAAATAACAGCTTCTAAAAATGAACATTTGCATATTGTAGTTGACAAGTTCTGCGGTAAAATAGATTCTGTGCAATAACCAGCAGTAATTAAATTGTTATCAATTTATAATTTGTAGATGATTGGTTTTTAGACTTTTCCTCACACACAACACCATAAATAAAGGCGCGAAGAAACAAAATAGAAAAACGTTACGCTACGTTTTTCATCATGCATTTTCTTCAAACAATCAGCGTATATTCCTTCTCATAATGATAGTCATATATTCATTTTTGGTCAATAATCACTTGATATTTATTGAATTCATAGAATTATCTTGTTTTATTGCATATTTTTATTTCAAGCAAAAATAAATGCAATATTTTGATATTAAATGTGTAAATTTTTTCATACAACACATCATATAATATATTGTCGCGCCAAGTGACGCGCCGCTGCCAATTATCCAGAGCATCCATTGTTTTTTACCTTTCTTATCTTTCGTGCAAATCGAAACGTTACTCCAACTTACACAATGAGGGGATTAGTGACGTTGCTGTTTACGTTCCACGTGCCTGTAAGTTAGTGAAATTATTCTTATTACTTTGCTTGCAGACCAGACCGACTAGCCAATTTTTCCATGCTTCATAGCCTTTTTCCCTTTTCCACATTCAGTGGAGGTTATATTATAGCTAATTTACTCGAGATAGTTATCAGATAATCTTACAATTGTGTCAGCCCTACTATTGTATTAACTGTTAACTGCATGCGTGTATGGATTGCACAAATACAGTACTAAATACTTTAATTTGTGGTTCAGAAGCTGGCTTTCAGCAGATATTCAAAATGGGCGTGTGCCTTCGATTTTTGATAATTACTTTAAAGCTCAACCTTATTCATTCGTTAAACTTTGCTTCATATACAGGGAAAACTGCCATTTTCAGTTGTTTTCACAGCATAAATTGTCTACAATTGCTTGACAGCAGCAAAGTAAAATCTTGAATTAAAATTGGAAAATAGGCAGTCTCAAAATTTTAATTTGATTTATAGGACTTTTTTTTCAATTTGATTCAACAAAACACTTCATATACGAAATGCAGTTTCATATGTGCTATTTCACTGTATTAAAATCAAAAAGGGTTATTTTTCATTCTTTTTGTAATTTTATATAATTCAACGCAGCAAGCAATGCTGCACGAGTGAATGGAAAATTGTATTCGAGCGAAAGTTGACGCTTATCACTTGTGATCATCTTTCAAGCAATGCAAAAATGTTGAACAAAAAAAAGCCCGTTGAATGAATTATCACTCCAATGGGGGATTGTTAAATTTTTTGTTTTTCTACTTTGAAAAACTGATAAAATATCAAATACTATATTTCCATTTTTGTAAAATGAAAGTTACAAGATGCTGGGAAGAAAGTGAATTTTTTTGCTTTTTTAAAAAATTACATCTAGCCGAACTGAAATAACGAATTTGCGTCTGGATGAATCATCATTGAAAGCGTTAACCCTATGCATGCACAGATAGATGGTGTTGTTATGTTATTGCTCTTGTCGTCCTTTGTTTTCTTTTCTGTAATCTTACAAGCTGCAGCTGAATTTTGCTGATCATTATCTCGCAGTTGCACAATAACTATCTCCAAGAATGTTAAACAAAGCCTAGCTGGTCAGCATTGTTAGCTGTTAGCGATAGCGACTTTCAAGCTTGTTCCTTTTTTTTCTTCATGGTTATTCTCTCATATTTTTCGCCTGTTTGCAATTCTGAATCCATATTCACAAATTGCAAAAGTTACATTGGCATATATTTCCAGTCATCATCTGTTTTTGTATTTTGTAAATTTGAACAATTCGGAAAATGAAAATCAAACACTGTGCGTTACTGTTAGGCCATCATGTTTGACTAAGATTTATGAGAAATGAAAAATACGTTTTTTTCAGTTGAAACCAATAAACAGAAAAAATAATGCAGTCATCTGAGCATCAAAAACTTCACTGTTATGAATTTATTTCTCAAAGTTTGCTGACTAGGTATTTGTATTGTATTTTCTATAGTTATTTTCTTTCAATTCCTCTTACTCTTTTGCACGACTTTTCTACATTAGAATCGCTTAAAGTGAAGAATGGTTTTTGCTGTGTTTTGTTCGCATCTACTTTAAAATGTTTGAACTTAATTCTTTGGTATTTTTCTTATGTATTACGCACAATGATGCTGTTTTTCAAGAATATTTTTTACGTGTTTGTTTATATTTTCTTTCATGTCACAGTCGAATATAAGTAAAAATTGTACTGACAAAATGCACACAAAAAATGCACTTCGAGACTTTGCTTTCAGTTTTTACTTTATCGGAATACAGGTGCAGAAATTACAAAATAAACTACAAAATGTGCTATAGTTTTAAATAATGATCATTGAATGTTGTATATCTTCTGAAGAAGTTTTCTCATAGCGACATTCCATTGAATGATCTTTCGAGTGAGCTTATATCTATAGGGACGTTGTTGTACGTCGCTTCTCGTACCATCTCTAAAAACATAACATAAATAAAATTATACTGAATAAAAAATTATCCTATTTTTTTAAATCTTACCTTCTGTTATCGGATTTTTGCCCTCAGAAGTAAAATGCACAAATTGGCATTCAGCCCCATATGGGCAGCCTTTTACTGTACGAAATTTATTGCACAGCACCGTCTTATATTTTGGATGTTTGCGTAGTTCACTACGCGAATGGGCGAAAGTGCACCTTCGACCATAAGGGCAATAGTCGCTTAAATCTATCCAAAAGCACATTTTAGTTTTGTACTTTGGATTGCGGTGTGGAATATATGGTTTTCTACGTTGATTTTTAATTTTTTTATTTCTTTTAAAGGCCCTTTCATTTGGCCAGAATCCTATTTTGAAGTTTGTTCTTTCCTTTGCTTCTTTATTTCGTGATTCGTATTTCTTCTGATACTTGTTAATTTTCTTCAATAAAAGAAAACATAAATTATTGTAAAACATATTGCATGTATTTCATACCTGATAGTTCATGTCAAATTCAGCAGTGTTGCTTGTCGTGCAGAGTGCTGGCAAATCGTTTTCTCCTTTTAGAAATGACATGTTTTCTTATTTTGCAGTCGTGCAGAATGTCGACAAATGCTTATACTGATAATCAGACAATTTCTCGAATATAAAATGTATATCACTTGACCTAACATTACAATGAGCCAAAAAACTGACCAATTACTGCAGCTGCAATTCCTGGTCACTATCCTATTCGTTGCTTTGATTGTTACAATTGACCAGTCATTGGCAGTTGATGATTATCTTCAAAAAATTACTTTGCAATTTTTGTTCTATTTTCCCAAACTCTGTGCAGGTATGAATAAGTAGTGAATGAAAATGATAATTAATAAGCTTAACTGTGTCTGCGCAAATTTTGATAATTATGAATGCAATTTGCCTGCAAATTGAGTGAAGTTCTTTATAGTAAGCAATCTAAAATTAGCTGAAAAGAGTTCTGTACAGAATATTTTGCATTTCGTGTCAAAGCGAAGCTAACTTTGCATTTGATTGAAATGTGATCTTCTCGCACCTGATAATGAAATAAATCTTCGGTGAATTAATAAATGTACATGAAGGACATGCTTTTTAGCATTGTGAATGCTGTATCATAGAACAGCTGCAGTTGACCTACGTCAGGTTTCCAAACTTAGGCTTGCAGCATGAGTTGACCATTCTCACGTCTGTGGCCACTAAATGATTGATCTGTTGCATGCTTGCCAGGCGGTAGGAGGAGAAAATATCTTCCCTCTCCATTTTCATCTTTGAGCAGAGTTTTTGTCACCGATACGATTTTCTTATTAGTTTTTTCTCACGTAACGGTGGATATTATCATCAATAAAAAAAGAACAAAAAATGGGTCAAAAGTTTGCAGTTTAATAATCACAGCAGAATGTACGATAGTGACCAGCGACTCAGCATTTTTACAATTACTGCTTTGTATCAAAATACATGTGAATTTTTTTGTTGAGTTTGATGCAATAAATCTTCCTTAAACTAAGTATAAATCATAAAATATTGCATGTGTGAAATAGAAACTGTGTTACATATAAAATTCACAGAATAATGTTAGATGGCAAAATAGTGAGTGTTTTAATTTGCATAAAATTTCAATTTTTCAAATGAATAATTCGAGTGTAGCTGAATGGACTGAGAGTTAAATGGCTGTTTTGAACGTTATTAATTTTTCCGTTTTTTGCAAACAAGTTTGATAAGATGGGCAATGCGCTTCTCGCTGTAAGGTAAAAACAATGGGGAAGAATTTTAAAAAAGTACAAGTCAATCAATTTTTAATTTAGTTAAATTGCTTTTATTTTGTTTTTTTTTCTGAATCGAACACCCAGTATGTGCGCGTGCGTGCAGAAATGGCAATATTTCAATCAAAAATGTGCAACGATGCGTTATGCAAAAAAATTATTATTTTTATTAAAGTACTGTGGATGAAAATAATAAAAAATGAGATAGATGATAAAATGATGCAATTCTCTTCAAATGAAATACCAGATTCAGTTGCTTGTCATTTTGTTGTTAAACATGTTGACAAGAACTTGCTGTAATTTAATTGAACCTGTGAACTTTTAAGAATACGGTCGTCAATTGAGAAGATTTTATTTTGAAAGATGCATCACGGTGATTCTTCGTCTTTTTTCCGCAAACCAACTGACGAATTTTACCACTTTGCTTTGAACTATCGCTTCAACGACGACAACTATCTGACGTTCAGCTCCATTGAACAAGTAAAAAATTTATTTTTATTGATTGATTATGTAAATTTATTGTTTTGTTTATTTAATTTTTATTTTTGTCAAATTGTTTGTCAGAAACGCACTGAAGAATTGGTTCAAGAATGTTTCAACGCGTTCAACGATGAACAACAAGTTGAATACACGTACAGAATTTGCAGTTGTGATTTGGGATTGAAAAATAATGTAATTGAATTTGTATTCAATTTTTATTCTTAGCGTTCCACAATTGCTTCGTGAAGAGCATGCGAAATATTTGCGCAGTGGAATTGAACAGCTCCACTCTGGTTACGCGGTATTTTTTTTGTTCATTTTTTGTAAAATTAATCCAAACTCATCCTCTCATCCAAGTGTTTTATCTCTTTTCATCGCATGCAGAGTTTGGACGCCAGTCGAACTTGGATAGTTTATTGGATAGTGCAGAGTTTGGAACTGTTGCAAGAACCTTTGTCAATCGAAACGTCAAAAAAGTGATGCGTTAAATCTTTTTTTTTCAAATTGAAAAAAGCTGTGAAAATGGTGGTGCTTTTTTTTCAGAATCATTGCCTTTCTGAAAACTTGTCAGTCTCCTACTGGCGGTTTTGGAGGTGTGCTTTTTGCCTTTTTGATTTTTGACGAAATTGCAGTGCAAATTTAAATTTACAGGCGGTCCGGGTCAAATGGCCCACTTGGCTACCACTTACGCGGCTGTCATGGCTCTTTGCATTGTTGGAACAGAAGAAGCTTATCAAGCTATCGATCGGTGTGTTGGTTTTAGGAATAAATGTTTTTCATGTATTTCAAAAAAAATTCCTTTAATTTTCAGTCCAGCACTGCTTTCTTTTCTAACTTTGATGAAACAACCTGATGGCAGTTTTTCAATGCACGAAGATGGTGAAATTGATATCCGGTAATGAGTAATTTGATCGTTTTGTGGGCATTGTATTTTTGAACATTTTATTTATCAACGTCAATTCAGCGGGGCTTATTGTGCCGCAGCGGTGGCTCGAATTACCAACATCTACAACGAAAAGTTGTTCGACAAAACCGCCGAATGGATGATCGGCTGTCAAACATACGAGGGCGGCTTTTCCGCATCGCCGGGATGCGAAGCGCACGGTGGCTACACATTCTGCGGTATTGCCGGTTTGGCTTTGCTCGGTCGTGAGAAGCTTTGCCACGCGCCGAGTGTTAAAGTGCGTTGAAATTAATTTAAATTTATCAAGTCAACCCTATTTGTTTATCTATTTTTATTCTCTTTTTTGTGAAGCAATTTTACTTACAGTATGAAAATGATCGATGAATTTGAAAATTAAGAATTAATGTTGTAGAAATGGCTCGCCAGTAGACAGATGCAATTCGAAGGTGGATTCAACGGCAGAACGAACAAACTGGTGGATGGTTGTTATTCATTTTGGCAAGCCGCATCTTTTCAAATTGTCAATCAATTTGAAATAGCCACCGGTGTGTTTTGAATTATTTGAAATTTTGTTGACAAAATTTGTCTAAATTGCTGCTGTAAAATAGGATCGTCGACGTCGAAGTTCAGTTTCGACAGACGAGCGTTGCAGAATTACATTTTGCTCTGCTGCCAACATCCGTACGGAGGTTTGATCGACAAACCCGGAAAGTCAGACTATTCACAAAATAGAAATTAGTTTTTTTTTAATTTTTCAATTGTTCAAGGAATCGTGATTATTATCACACTTGCTACACACTCAGTGGACTTTCTATTGCGCAGCATTTTGATACTGAAGAAGAAGAGCCGTTTGTTGTTGGTTCTTCGAAAAATTTGCTGGTAAGATATCTATTTTTTAAAAATAAAACATGTATATTAATTTACATGTTTGCTTGTTTGATTTGTTTAAGGAAAAGACGCATCCAGTTTTCAATATTTCGTTCAAAAAGCAAAAATTGGCCAGCGATTACTTTAGCCAGTTTTCAGTCATTGCATGAAAGCCTACTTGAAGGTGTAATTTCTTATGATGGGTTATCGGAATTATTATCATTTTAGGTGTTGGTAGTAGTAATATTTTTTATGCTTTTCACATGGATAAAGGTTTTTTTGTGATTCAGGAAAAGGGTTTCGGTTATAATGATTTGTATTTTTGTAGTTGGGTGAAAATAAAGTTCATTATTTTTATCAACAACGTTTTTTTTAGATTCACAAAAGACAAAAATAGTTTGGCCTACATAATTGTGTTCATTTTTAGTTGCTTGCTTTATGTCGAATACACAAATAGCTACTAGATACAAGTGGCAAAATTACACTTTTTACAATTGAAACAGGTTAGTTGGTTTTTTCTGAAATTTGAAAAGAAATAAGCTTTGCTTTGCAAGCAGTTGCACGAAATGCTTTTTTTCATTGTTAATAATAATAATAATTATTATTATCATACAAAGTTTGCAATTTTAGATAATTATTCTTTATTCTATTTTGGTTAAAATATGGGTGAGAATTGGAATTTTATTTTTCAATAATTTCAGCAGTTTTCCATAAGATTTATGCTTTGAATTTTTCATTATCTTTTGCAGTTAGATTGCTTGTTCAGAAACAGAAATGGACATGAAAACTTTTGTCTGTAAATTTTATTTCAACCGATCTAACAACAATTACAATTGTAATTGTAATAATAATAATTGTTATTGTTGTTAGATAAATCTAATTCATATTAATTACTTCATATTTGTTTACACACGAGCTTTCTTGCGACGTCTGTATGGTGATGCAACGACGGGCTCTGAGCCGGCTCCGTATTCTTGATTGAAAGACGGAACCCCGGTTGGAACACCGTAACCTCCAGCGCCAGATGAACCGTGCGGTTGGCTTGGTTTCGTTTCGGTCGGTCTGCTTCCTTCATTTTCACTGCTTCCTGGACGTGGTGTTCGGGCAGGGCACGGGCAGTACAACGAATCTGGTCCTGGATTGCCAGGTATGCCGACCATACCAGGACGTCCCATACTGCCGCGGGGTCCTTGTGGTCCAGGGGGTCCTTGGGGACCAACGTCTCCCCGTCGACCATTTGGTGCATCATGTCCGCGAGGTCCTTTGTCACCTGCTGGGCCAATTGGTCCTGGTTTTCCTTTGTTGCCTTTACGTGGAACGAACATTTTGGCATTCAGTCCTGGTATTCCTTTCGGGCCGACGGCTCCTGTCGGGCCTTTCATTCCTGGATTTCCTGGTGGACCTGGTGGTCCAGGTTGTCCATCGACTCCGGGTGCTCCAGGACGGCCCGGTGAACCGGCAAGACCTTGCGCTCCTGCAACGATGTCATTTGAATTTGTGATGAAGGATAATTTTAATATTGTTCGCGTTTGTCTTGTCTTGCTTTTTTTTCTTCTATTTTCTGATCACAAAATGAAATACTTCCAATCAAAGCGACATACCTTCTACTCCTGGGGGTCCCGGTGGTCCGGCGCCGCAAGTTGGGCACCTGATGCATCCGACCAAATTTGTACGCTCTGTGGTCGAATCTTCGCCATCTTTGCCAGGCTGGCCGGGCAGGCCGGCTGTGCCGTCGGATCCAGGAATGCCAGGCGGTCCAGGAGGTCCGGGACGTCCTGCTGGGCACTTCTTCGCTTTTGAACAACTGCACTTGCACGGCGAACCCGGTCGTCCAGCTTTGCCCGAACGTACCCAATTTTCGCACAGCTCATCCCAAGTGTCGCCAGGCAAACGATCGAATTCAGCTTGCAAATTTCGATCCGACTTCTCTTGTTGATTTGTCGAGCTTTTCTGTTGGTTGTGTTGAAATTCTTGCCCAATATTCGGCACAATGTAGCCGGCTTGTCCTGCAGCGGTATCCGGAATCACCATCGACGGTGGTATTGATGGTAATACAGATTCTTTCGGATAGCCGGTGCCTGAAAATCCAAGCATCACTTGAATTGCAAAAAAAAGTAAGAAAGAAAACAAAAATATCTGAAAGCGCACCAATGCTGGGGTTTGGTTTGGTCGGTCTCGTGTCTGCGGTTGGGAAGAAGCTTCCGTAGCCGGCTTGTCGTTTGTGTCTGGCTTCGTCAATCGTGATCATCTCTTTCCAAAGCAAATCTGAATTGGCCTGCAGCAACAAGAAGCAGCAGCATTAGTGAAAATAATAAATTAAACAAGTAATATAATATGCTTCTTATTCATATAACATTTTCATCTTTGCACAATTTTTCATATTGGTGGCTGGTAACTTACTTTGAATTCAGCCATTTCTACATCCAATTCAAGCCAGATGTCGTTGATCTGCGTGTATATGGTCGGTCCGAGTACCAAACAGGACAGAAGCGTGAAACAGCTGAGCGCAGTGGAAAAGCAAGTAGCAACAAGTACCTCTTTTGCCATTTCCACTGTTTTACAGATGAATATGTATATGGAAGTATTTGTCTTTTTGTTTCTAAGTTCTAAGAATTTGTGGGGATGGATGTTGTGCATTTTCTCAGTTCTCTTATATATATATTCAAAATGTTGAGCAAATGTACCAGGTCAGCAGTTCATCGAAAAAGCCAATTGTCGTGCTTGAGGGCGGCAATTGGTTATTCCATTGACAGACAGCTAGCTGTCTCGTCTGTATTTCCACTTTTTCTTTTGACCAAGCTTGCGTAATATCGGTCAGATTATGAGGGTGCTTTTTGGGCGTTGCCGTTTTTGTTGTTGGAATTTTTGTTCTTTATTATTTTTATTTTTTTTAAAATTCCCTTTGTAGTTGCTTTTTCTCTTCATTTTTTCCATTTTATCAAAGCACAAACGGGGGTTGTTTGGTATTTTTCATATCTTTTCTTTTATAACTCATCATCTTGTTCTCTGTACGATTTCTTTTCATCCATTTTTGAGATATATTATTTTATTTATTATTTCAATAATTTTATCACAGTGTTTCTCATTGTGCAACATGAAACAAAATTTCTGTTATCAATGCAACTGTTCTGCATGTAGTTTCATGCAATGGTGTGAATCATATTTTTTTCTTCTATACATATACTACGTACGTATAGTTTATTACTTCTTTGTTGAATTTGTTTTTTGAATTTTTTATAATTTTTTCATTCACTTTTTAAATGATTATTATCAACAGTAAGTGTGTTTCAACTTTTGAAGTTTTCAAAATTTATGACCAAGCGACTGAAGTGTTTCAATTTTGAATTTCAAGCCATTAATTTTAATACGGCCTGATTGAACTCGCTGCGTTTCAAGTTTTGACCAAATTTTCCGGTGAATGCAATTTATTTCTTTTTTAAAAATTGAAATTTTTTTTCACTTTTTATTCACAAATTTTTCAAATTGTTCAATTCAACATTTTGCATAGATTATTGAGAATAAAATTTCTCATTGAGATGGTTTTTTATGAATTAGCCAGCCAGCATTGGGGATGATAATAAGTTTCAAGGTTGTTGTACAGGGCTTTAATTTTCAAATCACAGCTTTTTGTTTGATAATTTTTGAAATTTTGCCAATTTTCTGTTTATTTTTATTGTAAACTTCACAACTTTGCATACAAGGTAATTTGCTATGTGGAATCACAAATTATTAATAATTTCTTTTTTCTTGCAAAGCATTCGAACTTAATTGTTTGAGATTTTCTGTTCGCTTAGTTTGAATTTGATTTTTCTTTTCAAAATTAAACCACAAACCATTATAGGAGGAATAAATAGACCTTCTTTCTTCAGATTAATCTGCATCTGATTAAAATAATTTTGCACGATTGGAATAGATGTAGATGGTGATAAAGTTTTTCTTGTTTTGCCTTTCATGCAACTGGATCTGCAGAATTGCAATCTCGTGTTGTTGGTTTGATGAATTGTCGTTCAAACATGCGACAATTCTCTGCTAAGCTACGCCAATTTTGGGTCACCAATTGATCTTGCAAGCCGCTCTGCATGGTACGGTTGAATTTTTTGGAATCAGATGAAGAGATTTTTTTTATCTGCATTCGTCTGAGATGATTTATCTGTCTGTCGCTTGTTGTGCAAATTGTCGCCTGCTTGGACAACAGCAGTCTGGTGCCCTTGTTTGGCTTCAACTTATAACAATCATGCCGTTTTGTTGTGCTAGTTTTCCTTTTTTTCTTATTTTAAATTTTTTTCCAAATCAAACACTCTGATTATCCGAGAAGTGGACAACTTCCACTTCTCTTGTGGAACAATTTCATCCCGTTTGTCAAATATTATTGTATGATTTTATTTTATTCAAATATAATTCAAGTAGAACTTAATTCAAGAAAAAACCAATAAACTCAATATTAATTAATCATTTATTTATAGATTATTTGAAATGAACAATAGTGGAACAGTTTCTGTCTTGCATCACATTGGAAAGAAAAATGGTCAAGTGAGAAGGTAGATATGTTGTTAATAGTGAAGTAAATGAGGTGAGAAGAAAATAAGCCTTTTTACAGCAGAAGAGAAAATTGTGAAATTAAACAACTACATTGAGAAAATTAAAAGCTGATCAATCGACGATTGATCAAATAAAGTCCAATGGAAAACAGCGTGCTGGTCATTTGACATTGAATTGGGATGAAATTCTTCTGACGCAGCGATTGCAATTCCAAATGTACAAATATCACTTGCACCATCGATTGCATGATCATTATGATCACATACCACAGGCGCAACTGGCCAAAACTGATCATCCAAAATACACTGATGACTGCATTGAACACAGCCGAGAAGATGGAAAAATTCAACTGACTTTCCCCTACGTTGTAATTGTCGATGAAGTACAGCACGCTGGCAATGGACAAAGACCACAAAAACGGTGGCGGATGAGCAATTATTGACGGATAGTGGGGGCAGGTGATGCCTTCCAAAAAGCCGATCACACTGGCACCGAAAAACAAATACCAACGACGTTCCTCTTCGGGCATGGTGAACTTTTTGAAGTACATGCTCATCAAGTACGGCGCCAACAACCACTTCCCCAAAAACCACAGGATGCTGTGTCGAACCTGCGCCTGCAGGTAGCCCATTTGAGGACAGGTCCCGAATGCCAGGAACCAAATCATCCCCAACAAACACACCGCATTCCACAAGTGCATCTCGAACAACAGTCGTGTGGTTCGTGGTTCCATCGACATCTGGGGCACCGATTCGAGCATCCGTTTCTTTTTTTCGAAAATTTGATTCCCAACCATTGCCATTTCGGTCGCCCAGTCGGCCAAATCTTCTGAATAATTTTTCACCATTTTCACCCATTCCGCGTAAGTGATCTCGGCTCGCTTTTTCGTCGCCTTGAACGGCGCAGTCAAATGGTAATTGAAAGCGGATAAAAAATTTTCCAAGCTCTGGTTCACTGAATCCATGGTCACTCGACACTTCACACTTCCAACACTGTTCTGTCACTCTGATCGATTTACCAATTGCACTTGTGAAAAATGGTTTAAAGAACTTTTAAACATTTCACGTTTAAAACTCATATTGTTTAAATTTAAAGCATTGATCGCTTTTTTAATCTTTAAACCATTGTCAAGTCGGTGTGTAACAACGAATTCACTAGCGGTTGACAATTTTTCACTTTTTTCAATTTATCAATTAATCATATCAAAACAACCATCTTGAAATAGCTTTCTAATCATCTGTATGCTATGGGTCAACTTTTCGCCACAACGGTAACAAGGTTAACTGAAACTGAAATTTGTCGAACAAATTGTGTATAATATTGTGAAAATTCTTTTCTTTTCTTTTCATTTTATCAAAACATAATGAAATGCCACAAATTTGACAATTAACTACATGTCGCAATATTTTCAGTATTTATTTATTTTTTATTCTTAATATTATCGAAGTGGTGTGCTTTTGAACTCTGTCGGTTTTTCGTTTTAAACGAAATTAGAATACGAAATTTTATTATCCCAATCAATTCGTTCAAAAACATGCACAAGTTTGATTTTTCATCAACCGTCAAACATAATATCATTAGTATACTTTTTGATTTTCAGGTTACTACATAATGCTTTATTCAATCTTTTCACAAATGTATACATATATCGACTTTTCAAAATCTACTGTACATAATCGATTTTGTAAAGATTCTATTTTGGGAAAATGAAATCCTAGCACAACATAATAAAAATTTTATTTTATTAAAATAACAATTTTCAAAAACACTTTCACATTCTTTTAAAAAGTTTGTACGTTTAATCATATTTGGCTCTTCATATTGTCAAATTTTAATGTACCTATCAATCATTTTGTTTAGAACGATCGTTTATTAATTTGCAAATATTTATTGCATACGTGCAAAGATGTGTAATTCCATTAGCAAGCAGATTAGCTCAGTCACGAATTCACCAGTGTGGAAAAAAATTGTTCTGGGTACAGCTTCCGGATTGTATGCTGCATTTCAAAAATACCACTCGAAACACGTCTAAAATGTGTACATTTTTTAAGCATAACCGGCTATTGTGGCACTAAATATGGGAAAATGATTGCATTGGCTGTTGGCGGAAGTTTAATTATATTTTTGGTAAGCAATTGCGGCTATTTGATGAACCTGTTATAAATTTTAAAAGTTTATTAATACTTGTATCTCTTATATCAATATTGTTCTGTATATGATTTTTTCTTTGATCTATTGCGTCCGTTTAGATGGCATTACAAAGAAAAGGCGGCGTTTTGGACTTCGATGCACTGGACGAGAAGGCAAAGGAAGCTCTGGATATGATGGAAGAACGTTTGCGCCAGAATAATGCTAACTTGTCGAAGGTTTGCTTTGATCGTTAATGGTTTGAATTTTGTCAATTTGATCATCATTATTTACAGATGAAAAGATTTTTGAAGCGAGAAAGCTTTTTAGTGGGCGGCTTTTGCGCTGGCCTGTTGTTGGGATTTGGCTGTGCTTGATGTGAACTTGAAAATGTTTTTGTTTGTTTATGAAGTTATTATTGATGATTTTTGAAAAAATTTTGTTGGTGCTAATTCAGAATTTATAGCATTCGTTCTGTTTTCAAGGCTGTGATGGCGCTTTTCTGAGCAGCACTGCGAAATTGTGTTACCAATCGCAGCATAGTTACTTGCTTGTTCGCTAGAATTGTATTGAAAGATTTTCAATGAACAGCATCGCACGGATTAGATGTTCTCGTATTTCGAATAAATAAAATTTTTTGCATCATTTATCCGTAATTACATGCAAAAATAATGGGAAAATTGACACATCTAATGTACAGTATGCTAGATATCCGTTCTCATTTTCAATTAACGTATACATTGCAGAAAGTTTATTTTGAAATAAAAATAATATACATATTTCATTAAAATATTTTAAATTTAAAATAAACACAATACGCCAAGTTTAATTTATTGTAACTTATTAACAGGAAAATCAAGTTCAAATTTTTTCTAGCCGTCATGTATAAAATTTTACACGGCTGAAAGTGTGTAATTTTTGTTAATTTGAAGAATATTGAATGAACATTTTTGCTCTACAACTGCACTTATGTTCTAGCTAGAATTAGTTGATATTTGTTTGAATCAAATTTTTGTTAAAGATGCTGAAACTTGATTTTTAGTTTGGTAATCATCGTTCAAACACTGCTGCCTGAACGAACATGCTATAGTTTGCATGTGAATTTTACGTATGCGTTGTTCGCTTGAATGAATTTCTTTAATTGAATCATTCGAAATAAACATACATTGATTTCGATCACAATTTGTAATTTATTACGTTTTTAATTCTTGATTACAGAAAATGTTAAACTTTCACTGAACGCTTGTTTTGACTTGAAGCTGATCATCTTAGCAAAAATTGACTAGAATTAACACGGTATGTAATTGCGGTGGTTAGTTTCAAACGTTGAAATTAATCTTTGCCCAAGCGATATTGCTGTTATTGCAAATTGTTTATCATTTGTTTAATAAGTGTTTGATTGTTGTGAAAATTTCAGCTAGTAGAAAAGCATTTTTACAACTTCTTCGAAATGGACATACTGAATAAATTAGTATCCTTTCCATTGAAAATGGTAGCCACGGCTGGAGTTGCTTTGGTACTTTATGTTCTGATGGTCCGCCAACGTCAGCAGAGGCGAATGTGTTGGCTGCGCAACAAGACGGTACTAATTACGGGCGCCAGCTCTGGTCTCGGTGAGGCTTTGGCTAGACAGTTCTACTTGCAAGGATGCAAGGTGATTTTGGCAGCCCGCAGTTTGAACAAGCTGCATAAAAACTGCGAAGTGTTGGTTCAGAAAGAGTCGTCGGCTGTGAAGAATCGGATTCGTCTGCACGAGCCTCAGTGTTACGCTGTCGATTTGGCAAATCCGAACAGCATAGAGTCGTTTGTTGAAGAAGTTGTTGAACGCAATCCGGTGATAGATGTGATTGTAAATAATGCCGGTATTTCGGTCCGTTCTTGCGCTCTGGATACGACCATGCAAGTGCATCGTCTGTTGATGGAAGTGAATTATTTCGGTCACATTGCCGTGACGCAAGCAATCTTGAACAGGGACGTAAAGTCGAAAAGCGTTGTCTGCATAAGCAGCGTGCAGGGTCGTATAGCTATACCTCATCGGAGCGCTTATGCCGCTTCCAAGCACGCTTTTCAGGCCTACTTTGACTGTTTGAGGGCAGAAGTGGCGCATCGTGGCTTGCAAGTGTTGCTAGTATCCCCGGGTTATATAAGGACGCAACTGTCGGCCAACGCTTTGGACGGTACGGGTGTGGCACAGAATGTTGTCGACAGAAACACCGAAACTGGCATGATGCCCGACTGGGTTGCTTGCAGGATTCTCAAAGCGTTGGTAAACAACGAACAAGAGTTGATCTTGGCTTCTTGGTATGTTCGGTTTGCAATACTTTTGCGCGTTGTCTGGCCATCGCTTTATTTTTGGATAATGCAAAGACGCGCTTCCAGAACAGAATAGTGCTTTATTTTTTGTACTATCATCAATTTTTGTAAACGTTGTATTTCATTTAGCACGAATTGTGATTTGATAATTTTTCAATTAAATACTTTATATCAAAATGATGTGGATTAATTTTTTTCTGTTAATTTTTTCCATTTTATTTTACCAAATAATGTACATTTGTTGATGATTATTTGCTGAAGAAGTGATTTTTAGAGAAAACAAAAATTTTTTTCACAAAAATTGCGAAATCTTATGGGCTGAATGTTTTTCAAAGTTTGGAAAAGCAAATTTCTAATTTTCCATAAGAATTTGCTGCAGATTCAAAACACCGAGTAGGAGAAATGCACAGCTAACAACAACGAATCGCATTTTAATAAGCGCAACGCACAGCACAAGCGCGCACGGACGATCCTTGGAGAAAGTAGTGAGCGCAGGAGCTAAAATGGGTTATCCTGTATACACACCTCCAGGTTGCGCATATCTTGTGCCTTATTTACATATTTATTGACTGAACAATGTTCATCAACTTCACTCACATCCCCAACAGTGTATTTTAGAATGTTCTGCAGAATTTTGGTGATGCGGTACTTTTGGAATAAATGACCACTGAAAACACAAGAAAGCTGGCGTTGCGAAATATTATTTCTAAAGGTCGCGGAAGAAACAAAACCCATCCTCGCCATTTACGATGAAGAAATTTCCGCCGCGTCCGCTGTGCCATCTGCATCTGGCCATTTTCCGCTTTTCAAGCGGATGAAGTCCACGATGTACAGCCATCGGACAAAGCGATACCTAAAACTGCCTGAACATCGTCGGAACTAGCAAATCCCTGACGCATTCAGGGCAACAATGGCCGGTGAAGATTTTTTGCTGTGGCAGAGTGCATCGAGTCATATATTGGTATTGGCTACGGGTTCTAACATTAGACTGATGGCAACCAGGCGAACCTGGGCATTGGATGGTACATTCAAGGTTGTACCACAATGGTATCAAAAACTGTTTCCCATCCATACCTTCTTGGCGGGCAAGCTGCTGCCAGCAGTCTATTGTTTATGTACGGATAAAGATCTTACGTCAATCTTAATCCACAAACAATAATTTGTGATTTTGAAATCTCTCTGATACCACTTTGTTAATATTGTTCACTGTTATATTGTTTATTGTTGTTGTTGTTGACTGTTCTTTACTGTTGTTGTTGCTGCTCTTGACTAGTGAAAAATCAAAATCACTATTTAACTTATTTTTGTATTGTATCGTTTTTTCTGAATTATTACTATCGCATGTGATATAACGTAACTGTGGTACAATAAAATATAGAATAATGATAAAAGTTATTATTGAAAACGTTGATCACTAAAAAGTATAAACTTCACTAATAATATATTGGAAAAACAAAATTTCAATGAATGATAAAACTTATAAATCTTGATTGAAACAATTCCCAAATAAGGAATATTTTCATTATTAATGTTACGTCACCACTATTAAAGTTACGTAATCCTAAATGGAATATTTGAACCAATGAAATGAAGAATATTACAGCTAATCACAACTGAAGAGTTTGAATCAATGAGCAATTAGATAAGGAAAACTAATAAGACGACGAATTGATGGTCCAATGAAATAGCGAGTTCAACGACCAGTAAAATTAGACCGTGAAAATTTGTCCCGCAATCCACCATCCC
>NW_003526944.1:4717696-4735809 GCF_000181795.1 Trichinella spiralis
GCGTTGTCGGCGGCGGCCAGCCCAATCAGCAGAATATCCATCGACGTGGGTGTGCTATTGGAACGACGAAACAAGTGGATGAAAATGGCGTTGCTGACCAAGCCGATTACGGCAACGACAATCATCAGCACACTGCAGACGACATTGAACAGAAATTGACTTGCCGGATATGAATAGGCAGCTAACAGTGGCGACAAACTTTCTTCGAACACAATTGCCGCCGCCGCCGCCCCTTTGTTTGTCCAATTCGAAGTTGAATTGAAATTTGAATTTTCAGCCGACGGTGAACAACCCATAATTATTGTTGTCATCAATATTAAATATTTGCCAAGCTGTGGCAGGACGCTTGTGGATGTTCTGAATTCGAGAGGATTTTATTAATTAATTACTAATTTTCTGCTTCTTCGTCTTTTTCTTCTTCTTCTTCTTCTTCTTGTTGTTGTTGTACTTTTGCTACTGCTGCTTGTATTGACAACGACAGATGAGGCATGATTGGTCACACAGACAGTGGGAATATTTTATTTCATCGCGTTTCACACGACCACGTCGTTGGTACATCAAGTAACATGAGCTTGACGACGGCAATTTCTGCGAGAAAAAAAAATGCAAATTTTAATTTTTTTTTCTTCAATTAAATCGTGTAAACTGTCAAAGTGAATAACGGTCGAGAAAAGTTGCATGAATGTAATCGACTGCGTCATGACAATTTAAAATCGAATTAATTCGGATTTTTTTTCTTGCTTTTTATTTCTGGAGGGAATTTTAGAAATTTACGTTTTTTTCTCTCTCTCTTTTTCTCTGATCACCACCAAATCAACAGTCGTCATTGAATGCCAAATAATTAACTACTGCTCAGGCTAATTTTTCAAATTTCACTACATGCTCTGTGATGATGGAATTATTAGTCTGAAATTTTCAAATTAAAATGGAAAATGCTCGTTTTGTCGATCCAGTGAAAAATAGCTGACTGATTTGGAAAATAATTGAGCATTTTTAAAAATATTTTTCTTTTCACGCTAATAATTTGGAAACAGCATTGCAAAATTCAACCGAAACGAAAAACCACCCACCACAATAAGTCACCATTAATAATTCTTTCACTCATTTTTCCAATTGCTTTATACAACAAAATGCAATTTCTAAATATGGGAAATAATTTTTCGTTCTGCTCTCAATCCATTGCATTGTTGTCAAACGAGCATCTTGTCGACATGCAATTTAAACTAGCAGATGGAATATATTATTATTATTATTATTATTATTATTATTATTTGTTTAGTCAAGGATTGCTAATTATATACTAAATAAAGTACTAATTTGAAAAGAATAAAAAATGTAATAATCATGCAACATTTATACAAGCTTTGTTAAGCGCTTAGAGATAGGATATATACGCATGACATAACATGATATACAAGTGACGCGTTTTGCCTTTGTACAGATGAAAGTGTGATAAATTTAATTATTCTTCATTTGTAGTATGATTTGTAGTGGATCTGAGAATAACAGCTTTATCCACTTAAATATTTTTTCACTAGTCTATTTGAATTTTGAAGCAAATGTTATTTTTTAATTTCCCTTTGCGGAGAGAGAGATTTAAATATTATATATCAAGTGTACATGAATTTTTTTAATGTAAATAAGTGAAAATATTACCTTCTTTGAAAAATTCCTCTTTTTGTGAAATTTTTTGTTGTGTTGTGAAATGAGATATTTTCGTGTCGTCAATAAATAAATTATTGATGAATTTTAACTATTTATATGTTGAGTTGATGAAAATGTTCCATCCAATTCATCTCAATTCAACTAGATGGCTGTGATCAAATTTGAAAAATGAGGTTTTAATAATCAATATTTGGAAACAATTTTTATTATCAAGAAACAAATGATTATTCATCATATATGTTGATAATATTAAATCATCATTTTATCATCATCATCATCAACAAGAATTTTCAGTTGAAATAGCTATTCTGATTTATTTATATACATGTGTGTATATTAATTTTTTATGACAATTTTGTTTACTATTTATTGATTTCTCAGACTAGTTATTATTATTATTAAGCGTGTATGCCGACATATATAAGATTTTGATGAGTGACGTGAAATTTAACATCCCTCTGCTGAAATGATTCAAAACGTCAGGACAAGGCCAGCTCTCTTGGGGCTTTTTGTCTTTAGCAGCGTAATCATTGTTTCGATTTGGTATGATCAATGTGATTTTAATGATGAATATTGTTGGGAAAAACATTTCAAGAGTGTGTTTAAACTGTTTTTTTTTTGTTGCAACGTGCTACTTACTTATCCTGCTATAAATATCCAAACTATAAAAAGGGCTAGTTTGTCATTTTCAGAACGGTCGAATAAGTTTCAAATTATATAATTAAATATCTGTTATATAATTGTTATGTATTATTATAAATGGCGTAGAAATTTCTTTACTACAATGCACGAGTGTAAAAATGTTTTATGAAATTGTTGGAAATTGAACACAAAAAAAACGCAACTCACATTTGAATTTGAAGCATATTTTGTTTCGTCTGTGCATGTGAATTTGTTGCATCCCAAAAATTGTAGCCATGGATTTAGAGCAACAGATTTACCGTTTTACAGTTTGCAGGAACTGTGGAAAAATTCAAGCTGAAATTTTTTCCATTGAATACTTTTTTTCTGCTCAGCAGTGGGGGGGGGGACAATTTTCGCTAGCCAAAATCAAGCTTGCTATAAAACCTCAGTTATAGATACTTATCGTCAGCTGCTCGTGCTTGTCCTCGAAAGACTATAAATTTTTAAACTTTTGAAATTGATGAATTGTTCTCTCGTTAATATGCATAAGCTTGGCATTTATTATTATTATTATTATTATTGTCTTTTTTTCTAAAAAAAGAAAAACGGTCACTGAATGGAAGAAAAAAATTGTTGAACATGGGAAAAAGTTTTTTTTGTTTCAAAATGTGCCATTTTTAATTTTTAGAATTTAATAATTTTTGTAGCAAATTTATATAACTTTTTTGTTCTATAATTCTGATGAAAAATGATTGTTTGAGGAACTATTCACAAGACAAAGGAGGAGGGGGGGGGGTAAATGAGAAATTAGTTGAAAACATTGCAAATGAAATGCAAATTAAAAAAGACAATTATAATATTGTGCTAGGCGTTTGGACTTGGAAAAAAAGAAAGAAATATCCACTCGGAACATTTTGAAAATTGTATTCAATCTTTCTGCAATGCAAATAATATTGTTGCTCCTTTGATGCAGTGAAAATGATAAACTCAATAAATTAGATAAAACAAATCAGCAACAATATTATTATTAATAGCAAGTATATAGAAGTAGAGTAGTAATAGAAGTAGGTGATATTATACTGTGAATCTGTGGCATTTATGAAATTGTTAAAATTTTTTAAATTCTCTTCTTACATCTAACAATATTGATTATCAGATTAAAAAATTTTCAAATAAAAATAAATTATCAGTAACAAGAACAACAACAGTTATAATAATTGATATTATTCTTTTTTTAACTGTTCGTTTATAATCAAATTGACATTTTTTTTATCAAATGAAATCAAATTATGCACATCGTTCTTAAATAATAAAGGCGGGTATGGAAGAAATTTTTAAAAGTATATCGCTGTGTGCTGCCTGCGTAATTAATTGATTTGCACGTGATCGGTCTATTAGCGTGATTATATTAATTTCGATATTTAAATTCGGAACAATTTTTAATTAATACGAGCACCTGTTCCTTGGCAGAAATTGAAATTTCAGTGATATGATTATTTGACGCATCTCTGAAGAATTTGGAATTTCAAGCATCTTTTTTATAATAATTATTTATGAGTGTTGTTAAAAATTAAACTATTATTTGTTAATTTTTGTCATTAAAACGTCAATTATTCTACATAATGAAATATTTATTCTACAGTGTAAGTGATTGCTCAACTGAGCTTGTTGGAAAATGGACGGTGATTCTATTGTAAAATCAATATTTTTTGTAAGTTAAATTTATATTTTTAATTTTGTAAAGTTATTATTACTATTATCACTGAATAATTAATCAATAGTAATTATTATTGCATATAATTTTTAATTGAAATATTTTGCATGAATGTTAACTGATATATATGATATACCTCCTTATATTATATTCGCCGTTTTATGCCATTCAGTATATTGCAGTTTTGAAGGAAGCAGAAAGAGAAGCAATTGGTAGTGCACTTTAGTGATTTAGAATTTTATATTGTTGATTTAATGTAGATAAGAAACTTCCCGAAATCAATATATTTACATATGAATATATGATTAGCCGTTTTAGTGTTCTGTTCCTTTCTCTGTTGTTATCTGCATCTTCGTTGCCCATCTTTATCAGCTTTATGTATAGTAGTTATTAAAAATCACTTATAAATGCAATGACGATCCGATCAATAGATGAAGAATCTGTAGAAATTTCTCTCATTCTTCATGGATTCATTATATTAGGTTTTTTTAAGTTTAAAAAGCAAAATGAAAAAAGTATATTAGGAAAGAGAAGTTGAAATGAAATGTTCATTATTGATTTGAGGAAAACATTTTCCGAACGGTTGGAAGAAGGAAGAATTTTGAAAGAAAATATTATAGAATTATGCATATTATATAATGTTTTTGTCATTGCTGTTTTAACCAATTTAGGCAGTGTTTGTTTAGCTAACGCGGAATAACAATAATGCGTGCAAGCGTGGAATACAGCATCTGCATCTGGTGAAAGTAGCACCGTTTGAGTGGAACTGTCGGGGATACTTATTTTTTGTGCACAAATAAGTGATAAAGAAGTGTAATATTATTAATTTTTTACATAGATGTTAGATTTTTGTTTTTGTTTTTTTTATTATATAATTTGTACATGGACAAATGAGAATACCTTTGAGTAAAGAAGTCGCCACAGCGTGGTAAGTTTCATATGAGGTTGGATAAGATGATCATGTGAAATTGTCAGTGGAGAAGATTAGGCATAAGTTGACGTTCGCATTTGAGCACGAATTCTTGAATGCCGGACCGCCGCCTTTCAACGATAAACTTATTGAATGCTTGTCGCGGTGATGATAAAATGCCCCGCCTAGAACCAATTCCATTGAACTCATTACACAATAATGCTACTCGAATAATTTTCATGTTAATTGACTCTGAAAGGAAAATTCACACTGAAATGGGATTTGTGAAATAAATTTTCACTCGAATGAACAACTGAACATCAACTACATATCGGCTAAATATGATGAACATTGAAAAATGAGCTCCATCAACAAGTTCACTAGCTGAAAACTATTGCCTTTTCGTGCATCTGATTAATCTAAGAATTGCAAGTGGAAAACAAAAAGATTAATGGCAATTATCTATTACAATAATCATATAAATTTAGTAGTTGGCTACTTTGGTTTTGGCAATTATACAGAATTTTTTACTGATTTATTTATTTCAAACAAACTAATAATCAAAACATCTAGATTATTTTGCAACTTATGATGAATAGTAATTTGAAAAAAAACAAACGTGTGAAAATTCAAGTTTAATTTAAATTTGAATATTTTTGATCACGCTTATTTTGAACTGAACAGCGGTGGCATGAAATCAATTTTGTGTACTAAAGTAATATGGTGGTTGAAATTATGAAAATTTGAAAAATGTTGTTCATTCATTTAGGAGGAAACGGTTTGCATAAAGCTTTGATATTGGTCAACGACAGATTTGTTCTTTTTTTTGAAACCAATGCCAACATATTGGTAAGTAGACTTTGTATAATTTTTTGCGATAATTTCATATCTTACTACTACTATCTGTTTGCAATTGCAATCATTTATTTTCTTCGACATTAGTGTCTACATTCTCTGTGATTATGATTATTATTATTTAAAAAAAAGGAAAGATTTTTCAAAATTCAACATTTGATATGATTTGTTTGTTCTTTTTCAAGTTACACAACATCTCTGGTATGCTGCATGCGAGATGCTCTTTACACTAGACTGAAATTGAAATGAGATCAGCTTACTCTTTCTATAGATGTCGTCATTCACAGAATGTTAAAATTAAACAAACAATCATGATAATGGCGCTGAAGACCAAGCTTAATTTAATTTTCTAATTTCATACATTCTCTCCGTTTGTGTATTGGTCCGTTTTTGAATGACGCAGTTTTCATAAAAAATCCTCAGAGAATTCCAATTGACACTCTTCAGTGTAGTGTAGTTTGACACACACACAAAAAAAGTGATTAGTCTTGAATCGTTTCAAATGCAAATCTTATATGCAAATACTTGCAAAACAATGTTGAAATTATATTTTATTGTAAAATATGAAGAAAAACTATTTAATTATACTCTTATATCTGATCTGAATAACTAAGTCTTGTTCACATTTTCAATACCATACGTTTCTGTACGTGAAGCATAGCCAGTTATATATATCTCTTGAGAATTGTAGCATTCTTCGGATGAATAATAATTTTAAATGATAATTTCTTTTTTTAAACATTATTTTGGGAAATTTTTAAATAACAACGGTTGCTGAATTCTTCATTCTTTTGATATAGTTGAGGAAGGGCAAAATTTTCAAAAGGCGGCAAAAGCTTACTTTTTTAGATGTAAAAAAATTTTTTTAAGTTAAAAATAACTGAAGAGAGTTTATTTTAATATTTTGAATTTTCGATCCGGGTTTATTTGGAGAAATAAAAAAAAGAGGAAGATGGTGATTTTCGAAATCGTTTGTTGTGAAATCCTGAAAGCAAAAAATAATAAATCGCATTTTTTTGCGCCTTCTTGCACTTTTTAAATCAAATTAAGCCAGATGGTGGTGAAATAATGAAATTACAATTAGAATGAAATTCGAACATTGGGACAGAATTGTGTGTGTGTGTGTTCAAAATTTAGAATTAATTTTGTGCAACGGACCAACGCTCGATGAAGAGCCGAGAAAATGCTTCTTGGAAAAATGCAATTGCAACGAAATTTCTTGCAAATTCTTTACTGCTGCCGTTGCATGAAACAAAGCGGCAACGGTTGAATTGAGCGGATAATTCAAATTGAATGTCAGTTTGGTTGCCTTTTCATTACTGTCACAACATTATCGACTGGGGCTGTATTGATTTGGCAATTTGGCTGTGACAATTCTTTTATGATTCAAACTGTCCTGGCAAAGTTAATCTCTCTCGGCCACTTTGTCTCTTATCATCATTTCAAAAATTAAACTTTTCACAAATCATTTAAATATCTTTTTTTATTTGTTTATTTTGGTTTTCATTTCAAATATATTTATTCTTCATGCTAGTTATTGTACTATTTTCTAACTGCAATCTGTTGTAGTGGGATATTTATTTCATTATCATTGAAAAAATTTCCTTTTCTCTGCTTATTTTTCTCTCCTACACTTCTCTATAACTGGATAAGAAGACAATCTACAATGTATATTGTTGTTGGTTTATTGGAAAAAAATTTTTTTATATTAAAACAATAATTCACATTCCATTCAAGCGTATGCAAATGAGCAGAACCTATGGCAAATTGATTTGATTGACTGACCATACACATATCCTGTGTAATTGTGTTTCTTCTGATAATTTCATTTCTGCACTTTTATTTATTTTCATCCCATTGTAAATTCTCGTGTAAAATTAGCAGTGTTATTTTAATTGAGGAAAACATAGTATCATTATTATTATTATTATTACTATTTTTGCATTCACATATTTCGAATTATTAACATTAGGATAGAGTTTCTTTTTTTCAAATTTTCCATTTATTTAAGTAAACCAGCTGTTGCTGCCGTTGATCACACTTTAAAATACTTTATCATCGTAAAAAAATGCTGGATAAATAAAATTTTTTAAAAGAAATATTTTATATTTTGAATTAGCTGAATATTGATGATTTTTGTAATTTATACGTTAGACGAAAAAATAACTATTTGAAAATGAAAAAAAGTTAAAGTTTTTTTAAAAGTAATGCTTCATTGCTAATATTTTTTTAAATATTTTGATAATTGGAAAAGTAATATCATTCTTATAATGTCCTCTGTTAATGTGTAACGCCAGAATGTAAAGCTATATATGCATTGCTGCAATTGATGCATAACCTTTTTTGCTGCTTCTTGAAATGATGCACTTTCACTTTATTGTTGAAAATTTATTCAAATTTTAAATTTAAATAAATTAATAAAAATACTGAATAGAACGTGAAAGAAAAAAGGATTTTTTGTTCTCACCTGCTGCGCATACGTACAATTTTGGGCATTCAATTTTTAGTAGTTAGTGGAATGGAAATTTGCGAATTTTTGCTCTTTTGAAGAAAAAAGGAAATTGATGCTTTTGAGCTTGTAGAATAGAAAGACAGAGAAAAAGGAAAAAGATGTTCAATTTTCAAAGGCGTGGTTGTCGTTGTAAATGTAAAAATGAAATTACCATCTGAACATATAAAATCTGATCATCCAATAGACATTATTATTCATCTCATCATCTTATGCAAACCCATTTTTCTCATCACTGACAGACAGTGACTGTGTCAGTCGTATTTTTGTTTAATTTTTTTTGAAATATCTTTTCTTCAATATTTATTTATTAAAAATTATGAATTGATTTTTTTTCAAATTGAATTTTTAATGAATGAGAATGAAGATGAGAATTTGTCTTTTATCAGCGATATCTGTTCTGAATTGAGAACTGTCAAGAAAAGAATAGCTGAATGTGAATGGTGTGAATTGTGTTAATTTTCTCAAAATTGATGAAAATTATTTATAAAAAGAAAGTCAAATCCTTCCTTGAGGGGTTTCATTGCATACATCAAAAATACATTTGTTATAAATTATTAATTTCTATTTCACTTTTTTCACAAGTGATAATTATTGAAAGCATTTTTAGATAGAATCTTCTGATGTAGTAGGTGTATAGAAAATTCATAAAATTTGCTTGCCTATTTTTTTTGGTTTGGATGCTGTTGTTTTTCTTCCCATTTACTTTCCAAGAAAAAAGGGTTGTTGTTATGAAAGTGTTGTTTGCAAAATTTGATTTTAAAATGATTTAAAATTTTTTAAATTTATTATAACATTTTTTTGCTAAAGGATGAGAAGAAAATTTAAAAGCAAAAAGCAAGAAAATATAACAGTAGATGATGATGATGATGATAAGTTTATGGGAAAATTTAGGTTGTTGATTGAAAATTTTCAAAATGAAATGTAATAATCCGTCAATGTAAATATTTTTTGCATTTTCTGGGCTTTAAATGAGATTTGATAGCTACAAATTTGTCGAATTTCTTTTATTTAAATGCTAGAATGAACAACATTTTTCTCCATTGTTCAATTGAAAAAAGTGCAATAGTAGACAAAATAGTTGAAGTGGACTTTTTCTATTTTTTCTTTTTGACAAATTCACAATAGAAAAAGAGCAATTTATTTTTGAATTAAATTGAAGCAAAAAGAAGCAGGCGGATAAAACGAAGGAAAAATAGGCTTGATTTTTAAGCATATATTTCCCACTTTTTTTTGTACAAGAAACTTACCATATATTTATACTAATTAATAAAAGTTTAGCTTTTTCTATTGTTTATCAATGCAAGCGAACCACTTTGATCACAAATCAATCGATCCTGCATCATTATTAGTGGCAAGTAATTAAGAAAGCATGAAAAGCTTAATGAAACAAATTATAAAACTGAGGAATACAATAATTTTGTGATATGTTTAATTTGAAAAATATTTTATTAAAAAACATCAAGATTGTCCATCCATCTATAGGTTTGATGGATTTATTATATTCCAATGAAAAATTTATTATTATTATTATTATTGTTGTTATATTGAAATTAATATCAATATTGGAAAATGAGTATTCATTTGGAATGAACAGTTTTTGGTAATTTGATACGATCTGCTGTTGCTGCTGCTTTTTGTGGTTGATTTAATTAAAACTATTTGACCAACATCAAGAATAATAAAATTTCATCACAATAAATATTTTAATAAATTCTTCATTGAGGGCAATTTGAAAATGACTTTTTTGTTTTAAAGTGCAAGAAAAAAAACAAATTTAAGTATCTTCATCATTAGTAGTGTGGATTTGAATATATATTTATATATATGTGTGCGTATAGAAAAAGAAGAATAGAAAAAAACATAAGAAAACAATGTGCAAGTGCTGTCTCGCGGGTATCCGGGAAAATTTATTCCAACCCATTGAGTGATGTAATTTAATTTGTCTTTTAATGAATTTTCTCTGAAGATTTGTAGAAAAAATTTCTTTTCAGAAAACTGAAGATGTGGTGAAAAATGCAAAAACATTGAAAATTATATTTAGAAATTCGATTTTTTCCATCATACTTTTATGTAAAATTATCCACCCAGTCAACGTATCTCGCACTGTATATATAATATAAGCATAATGAATAACAACAACAAATCATTTTGTTTTGAACCTTATAATAATTATAATAATAATGTAAATTATTTTCTAGTTAGTTGGCTTCATATGTTATAGAGGCAGTTGTTGAAGGATAGATGTTTTGTATAAAGCACAAACAATTTTTCTTTTATTTTGCTATATAATAAATAATGCTATATAAATGGTGGAAATTGATTGAGTGGAATGCTTTTTTACCGTTCAAAGAAAAGGGAAAAAAAAGAGCCCAGTTTGAGAATGATTGAATATTATTCCTCTTTTACATATAAGCGAGCGGACAAAGGATATGGATAGATGATGAAATTGACTGACTGACTAACGGACTTAATATCTCAGAGGCTGAAGAGTCGAAATATAATATTTTTTACTGTGTTGATCAATGCTTTGACGCCGTTGGAATTGTCGAACAATCGCCGTTGATCAAATCACGGCTACATGAAAGCGATTTGCTAAATTCATAAGCGGTTCATTTGATGAAACGGGCACAATTGAGCTCGAAGCTTATTTCCAATGAAATATTTCCACTCTACTCCTTATTTTTCAAATTTTTTCAAAATCATCTTTTTTCCAGTTCTTTATTTGAATCTTTTTTTATTTCGTTAATTTAATTATTGAGAGGTAACCAATTTTTTGTAATTCAAAAAAATTAATTGTCTTTTTGTTCAAAAATTTATGAACATTCATCATAATTTATTACCACTTGTTCTACTAATTGAAATATTATTAATTAATTGTACAAAATGAACAGGTGAAATTTGCAGATATACATAAAAATGAAGTGCAATAGAGTGAAAATGAAAAAGAAAAAGCATATTATATTTATTGAATCGAATAAGGAAATAGTGTAATAAAAAGGAATAATTTACCAGAATGGGAAATTTATTGAAATCATCCACTTGTTGAAGAAAATGGTATCTTCTTTTTTATTTTTCCAAATGAATGAAAGTTTGCCAAAACTATACTTTACAAACGACGCACCAGCTAACGCGTTTAGCAAAAATTTAAGCCGTTCATTCATTCATTCATTTATTCATTCAATCATCATCATATGGCAGCAGCAAATCAGCTGAGCCAATCACATCATCAAAATGCAACTACCACTACTACTACTACTGCTACTGCTACTGTTACTTCTGCTTCTACTACTCCTACTATTACTACTACCATTACACATTCTGCATAAATATTATTTTGTTATTTGATTTTCATCGATAAATTGATTTACCTTTCTCTTTTGAATTTCGTTTTACTCTTTTGTTTTTTTTGTTAAATTATTTCTAATTATTTTTGTTTTTTTATCGAATTTTATAACTTTTAAATATAATGATAATGATGATTATGCAAACAAATACAGTAACAATAAATAAACGAAACTACTTTTGTTAATTTTTCACTATTTCAATATTATAGCATTATTTGATGCTGAAACAGTGTCATACAAGAATATTCTATTGTTTTGTACGCATTTCATATTATAATTTTTTGAGAATTTTATCAGAAGGAAGAATATCATCATCATCATCATAACAATAGTTTTATTTTATCATACACATCTAATCAGAGAGATAATGATGTTGTAATAAGTTTTGATTTTTGTTTCAACCATAAAGTTTTTCTCTTTTCCATTTTGGTAGATAATATTATTTTTTACAGATTATAATAAATTATAAATGACCATCAGAAGAGAGAGAGAGAGGCATTTCAAAAGTAGACTTGTTGTTAAGAGAGATAGTAAAAATCATAGAATAGTGTTTTTATGTTTTACTTTTTTTAAAGTTAATTGAAAATTTTAATTCATATTTTTGAATTAGAAAATAATTTGTTCTGCTTGAACAGAATAAATGAAATAGTCTTGTTGTACTTTTGCTTTTTCTTTTTTTTTTTTTGCTTCAAATCTCCTTGTCTATAGCGAATGAAGAAGAAGAAAAACTAAATATGAATATGAATATGAATATGAATATAGAATGGGAAAAAGTCAATATTGTTTAATGAACAACAAAAGCCAATATTTTAATCGGTGCTGTACAATTTTGCAGTTTGTTTTGTTTGTGATTTATTGAAAAATTGAAAATCTACTTGTACCCCTTCATTATTGAAGTCTTCTCCTTTAAGTATTTATAACCATGCTGAAGTGAAAAGGGTAGAATTGTTCTGTGGTCGGTTAATCACATTTGATCACATTAATAATAATAATAATTCGTATTATTATTATTATTATTATTATTACTGAAGATTATTACTTGTTCATTGACATTGCAAAGTTTAATTCTTCATTCTCCAAAGCTAAAGTTCCTGATAACAATCTGAATTTACAATTTGTAAATTTGAAATAATTACCTAAACATTGACGAAAAATGTTAAATTGTTTATTTTATTTTATCTTATTAATAATTGATTTTTTATGGAATAAAAATTTTCTTTTTTATTGCTAATTTATAATTTTTCTAAAATCATCATCGATTGCTATGTATAATGATAATCAACGTTATGTGGACAACGATTGATATCAAACATTAATTCTCATTGTGAAAATCATCACCTTATGCATCATCTGCCATATGACCTATATATATTGTGGGCAAATTTCAATTGATAAACGTAAAGATTTAATAATTGATAAGTGCTCAACATTTGATGCATTTGATAATTTTTCGAATTGAAATGAAACATATTACAGATCATTTTGAATTATGAAATATTTTTTAAACTAAAATTTTCACTCTTATAATTTTGCTTCAACATTTTTTTCAAAAAAAAAATTTTTTCTTTTTGTTTTTACTGTATTATTATTGTATTGCATTTTTAACAAAACAGCAATTCTGTTTTAAATGATGATAAATGTTGAGATATGTTGATAACAGAATACAAAATGCCCAAATTATACATTTTCTGTTTTTCGCATTTCAAAAATATATTGAACAAATTATCAAAATTGAATAATAATAGTAATATTTGACATTTTGTCTATTATTGGAAAAAGAATACAAAGCTAGCTTACTTGCTAACTGTTTCTTCGATAAATTTTCACAAGTATATATATATATATCTTATCTATATATGTACGACTTGTATTTGCCACATCAACAACATTTACTTATTATTACTTTTCTTCAAGGAAAATTCAATAAATTGTATACTTTAATCTTCATTGTTCTGTTTCGTTGTCGCTTTCATTATGCCAATATATTCATGTTTAATTGAAAATAAATTACAAAATCATATAAAACTGTATTCGATATTTTTATAAGCATTCAATGAGGATTAGAGATTTTAATTTTTGTATTTGTTTAAAATCTATCTCATCTTTCGAACAGTGAAACAGAACAGTTAAATAAAAGTGCAACGGATGGTTGGTTCACTTTCTTGCTTAGCGTCGTTTGTGGTCAAGTGAAAATTGATTATTGCTTCATTTCAAGCATGTTTGCTTTTGGCTGAACGTCGTCATATTAGCGCCCACGTGACATTAACATACTTGACCTTTGAAAATTTTCTCTCCTATACTTATTTTCTTGCAATCTTAAATATGAACGTTTTCTTTTTTTTCTTTTATTAATTCTAATCTTATATTTAAATAAATGAAATTTTGCATTTTCAATATGCACATTTCATTTTTCAATAATTTTTCCATGCATAGTCAACATTTGATAATTTTTCATCATGTATCCGTCGTTTATTAATTTACACTTAATTGTCAGCAGCACTGCTGGAACAGGAATCATGGTTGATTGAAACAGTATTATGCTTATTTGCAATATTTTCAGCATTTTTACCATATAGATACAACAGTTCGTTTCAACAATGCAAACTTTGTATTTTGAAAATATTCTCATTGAAAATATATTGATACAGTCAATCAAGAAGATAGTGTTGATATCTGTATTATTTCATTTCACTTTAAAAAGTCCAACAATTAATTTATCAAGGATAAACCGAAGCATCAGAAGTAATACTTAATATTGGGATTTTTTTTGAACAATCAGTGTTATCATTTTATTCTAACCCATTATCCATTATCATTATTCATATCCAACTTCCCAGTATCTTTGCACTTGTGGGATTATATTAAGTAATTATTATTCAAGAATATTTCATTACATTACATTACATATAACTGTAAAGTTTCAATGAGATTAACTGTTTGTTTTTTATATTTATGTATCATTAAATATATAATATAGCATTGTGTATATTTGAAACTATATAAATATGCAGTGTAAAAATAGAAAAATCAATAAAGTATAAAATAAAACCATCTCACATTGATTTGAAACATAAATACTTTTTATACAAAGTTTTATTTTATTTTATTTTATTTTATTACTTTTCTTTCTTCTGGTTTTGTTTGTATTCACCAGAATGAAAGTAGAATGTGGGATTTAGAAAAGATTTAGAAAGCATTCGACTGCAGAGCGTTGTGTTTTAAGTTTTATAAAAGCACACTGACGGCGGATTTTGTTCCTTTGCCCTTTGATCAATGATCAATGTGGAAAAATAAATGAGCATGCTGCTGCTCATTTATTTTCTAAGTTCTAATGTTCAAGTGAAACTTTTGTCTTAAATTTTCAAAAGAATCCCAACTGAAATTATTCGAGAGGTGTGCACTTGAAATTTTTTAATTTTTACAATTGTAATTTTTATCAAAATTTTCTTGTCAATTAATTTTGTTCAATTGGAAAAGCATTTAATAACAACATTCCAAAGCGTACTGTGAAAATGCCAATTATTCTTCTCTGAATGAAGCTTTGAACGTTTTGAAAATACAAAGCAAAATAAAAAACGAGGCGTTTAATTAAATTATTAAATCAGTGAAAATATTGTTCTTGTGCATATAAAAGTGCAATTTCAAAACAAAATCGACGTGAGAACGTTATTCCTATGACAAGGCAGTGGGCGGCCAGAGGAGGGAAGAGAAAATGAAAGGGGTTGTGGGATATGCGTTGGCTTTAATTTGATTCTTTTCAGATTGTTAAAAATATTTTCAAGCATGCTATTGGTGCTGCTGTTTCCACCGTGAAGAAGCTCTTTAGCTGCAAGTTTATTAAATTCTTATTTCGTTTGATTCTTCACATCATGATCATCCGTCTTTTTTCTTTTCATCGCTCAGCTGTTGCATCAATTAAGCTTTAATTAATCGATTCGTGTTTTTTTAAATTTTTATTACTTTTCCTAGTTGCTCAAAAGTATTTAAAAAATCATTTTATTCCAATGCACAGCTTGTACAATACAAATACGCTTGCTTGCTTGCTTGTTAATAGTAGTGTTGGACTAAATTTATTTATTTAAATTTACGGCTAGTTCAATTTTGGAATCTTCAATTTCCTACACAAAGCTTTCTAATGGAATTTCTTTTTTTTGTTTTATCTTTCTTTTCAATCAAAATTGTAGAGATGAGATTGTACGAGGAAAAAAATGAATGAATTATACCTATGCTAAGATTGATACAATTGAGATAAATTATGAGTAATAATGTATGCATTGAAGAATTTAAAACAACATCTAGCCATTTCATTAAATGCTCCACATTAAACAGATGTGAAAAAGTAATTAATCTGAAAATCTCATATTTGACAATTTTTTATAAGATTGATATTTCTTTCTTTTTTTCACAAATGTATTTTTTCTTTTACTTAATAATTTCAATTTTAACATTCATTACTGATAACTGAAGATGAGCATTTATTAATATTTTTTTTAAAAAAAAAGTACATAAAATTTACGTAAAGTTATTAATTTGCTTCAAATCGATTTTCCTGGTTGACGCTTGGACAGCATCTGTGTTGGCCGTTGATATATAACAAGCACGTGAATTTTGCAGCTCAGAATATGAAGATTAGCTGGACAAATTTATTCAACAGCAGTTGTACATGTTGTGGTGGTTTGTGGTTTTAAGGGGAAAAATGTTTTTTTTTCCTAATATTCTCTATCATAAAATACTTTTCAAGTTTTCGAGATAGAATCAATTTATTTGAAGTAATTTTAAATGAAAATTTACGCGGATGGGGTGTGGCGATCAAGTGAAATTGAAAACTTTGAACTGAAGAGAAATAAAGAAAATTAAATGGCGCAATAAAAGATTTGCAAAATCGATTAACAGTATAACATGAAAATGAAAAAACTATATATACAATTGTTTTTCTGTTGTTTTCAACACTTGTCAACAGTATTTAAGCACAGATACATATATGCATATACATATATATGTACATTTGCAATTGCAATTTGTTCATCGCTAATCTATGGTGTGATATAATTTGAACTGGAATTGGAATTGCTCTATATTAATTGTGCAATTTTCTTTCAGCTGGAAAATTTTTTTATCGTTTTTTGGAAATTTAAGCTCTAGTCAAAAACTTATTTGTTTGCTTAATTAATTAATTGTGCATTTATTTGATTATTGATCGAAATGTGATCAGCAGATGGATCCTTATTTTAGTTTTTTCCGTTGCTCTTTTTCAAGCAGATTAATCTTCTTTTCATTTCCAAGTTCACAATTCCTTTTTTGATCATAGACAAATTCAAAAGTTCAGAAACGTTGAAGAGCAATTCAACATGCAATCCTTACTGCTTATTTATTTTTGTTATTTTATAATTTTTTGCATTTATGTTGTACAATTGTATGAATGTGTAAATTGGTTGAAAAGGAAATGTTAAACAAAATTATACCTTTTTTTCGTCGAGAATCGACATCCGTCGGTACAATCATCGTGGACAGTAGTGGTGATGGTGGGTGTGGTGGTTTTGGTGATTGGCTTTTTGTTTGCAAACTTGAAAAATGAACTATGTATTGCATATTAATCGCACAATTTAAAAATTAGCCCCCCACTCCTAAATATGTAAAGATTTAAAAATAAAACTTCAAGTGACGGTTGTTGCACTGACGATTTTTGCACAAGTATCTTTCTTGCACGGCGAAAGCAGCATGCATTATTCATGCCGTTAGCTCTCACTTTTTGACTGATTGGCCGTCAAAGCTAGCACTTCAAATAGCCTATCAAATTTGACAATCAATCTAACAAAAAAAATGCTTACTTTTCTCTCGTCTCGTCTCGTCTCGTCTTCTCCTGTCGATTGTTTTCTTATCTCGGCAATTTATTTCCATTCATTCATCCGCCGTTGTGCCTGTCTTTTTCTGTTGTTGGTACAGTTGATTCAACTTTTCCAAAAATCCAATAATATACTTTCAAACATTTTAATTTTCCTTTAATTTACCCATATCCCAATGCTATAATTTACTTAAAAGCTGAGTTGAATAATGCGGGTATTTTTTCCTTTTGGATTAATTTATAAAAATCTTTAATTAAATGTAAAATGACTTATAAAGTGTAATTAAATATTACATGTTATCAAAACCCATCATTATGATATTGCCAAGAACAAAAATATAAACACAAAGGGGAAAAAATTACTGACTTCTCCTTTACCACGACTCCATTTCTTTCTTTAAATTATATTGTTAACCAAGATTTTTTTTATTTGGCAATGCTCAGAAACCTTATGAATGCCCTGTCTGCGAGGGAAACCAAAAGAACAATAAATTAATATGCCCCCTGGGGAAGTGTGGAACAAAACTTAGTGCCTTTAACTAAAAAAATAACTAACCCCACCTAAAAGTGCTTAAAAAAATGTACAACTTTACCTTTTTCAAAGTTTCTTTGAACATTCCTTTTTAATTCCCCCAACCAACAGGTGG
>NW_003526944.1:4735819-4774556 GCF_000181795.1 Trichinella spiralis
AAATGGACCACCATATTAAGAGAGAAAAAATTAATACATTCCCCAAACGTTGAACAATCACACAAATCAACTGTCAACAACAGCACTTTTACCTGACACTGGCTCGTCGTTGAATCGGACACTGATCAAATGTACTTTCGATTCCTGTGGCGTGAACGATACGCGAAATTTCGCGTTGCCTTCTGCTTGGACATGGTTTGGCAAGTTTCGACCATCAACCGATATGACAATTTCCATATTTCCTGCTCCGGCTTTTCCAGCGTCAACTGAAGAAGAAAAAAATTTTACAGATGCGAAAAAATGAAAATTAACATATAATGAAACTTGAAAAACGTACTGACAAAATTGGTCGGTTGTCCGACTACAACAGAACTGTCCAGACCGTACAGTTTCACCTGAGCAGCATCGTACGCTTTAGCAGTGAAAGGTGAACCATGTATATGCTGATTTGCATATTTTACTGCAATCCTATGCACACCTGTAATAGTTTTCAAACGTGCACGTGTCAAGTCAGAGGAAAAAACTTTTTAAAGAAAACAATTCACTTACCAACTACAAGAGGAGTAAAGCTCACTTGACGTGCTCCATTTCCTGGATTATCAACACTGATCGGTAACACATTTCCCGTTGGATCTAAATTACACAAATATAGAGTAATAAATAAACATATACAATACAAAAGCAAGCTCGTTGAATGAATACCAGTAATGGTCACATCCAAGGGCGGTTCTTCTTTTTCTTCTCCATCTTCTTCCTTTCCCTCCACTATAAAATGATTCAACTTTCCAACTGCAATTTTATCCAATCCTGATACAGATACACTGCTTTCGGATAATTTGTGAACTTTGCACTGAAATGGGCTACCTTAAATTAAAAAGATTTTAAAATTCAAACAAAGCCAAAAAAAATTAAACCAATAAATAAATATATCTACCCGGCACATGATCGCCGTTGAATCGTATGCTAACTGTGTGAACTATTGGTTCAGCCGGTACAAATGAAATGTCGTAACGATGATGGCCCAAATTTTGCGCCATTGAAGGAATGTTTCCTTCGTTGACGGCCACTTCCAAATTTCCCACTCCAGCATCACTGGCGTCTACTGAAATAATTATAATATCCGTCCAATTATGTGATGAAGTAAATAAAAGGAGTTTAAGTTAAAATGAGACGTACCGACAAAATGAACAGCTTTGTTAACTGCTCCGTCGGTCATTGGACTGACAATGATTTTGGCAGGATCGTAAGCCCGAAATGAAAATGGACTTCCCGAAATTTGACGCCCTCCTGTCTTCAATTCAACTTGATATTCGCCTAAATTATATATGAACACACAAAAATGATCAACTTTTGTCATTATTCAATCTGGCAAATCAAATCCTACTCTTACCAACAACACTAGGGACAATCTCCAACACGTAAAGACCCAATTCTTTATTAACAACGTTACAATTGTCCAACACTTTACCATCAGGTGCTTGAAAAACAAAAATTAAATTAAATTAAACACTAATCTTCTGATGATCGGTATCAAAAATAAAACTGATCGACAACAATTTATTTCTCAAAATCACTCCCCGAGTACCTGTGACAGTTGCTTGCAATTTCAAATCTTGAGTATCCGTTGACACTTGAACCGTCGTTGGTCTGCGTACAGGTGCCAGCTTTGGCACGGAACTGGAAACAACCGCAGCAAGCAGACTCCTGGCTGCCGTGAGTGTAGCAGGCAGCGGCTGTTGGCGTTGCTCTCCAGTAGGTGAAGAAGCAGACGAAAGTACAACAACATCGCACGCTTCTTCCATCACGGTGCACATAAATGGACTTCCTGAAATGAAATGCACAAATTCATAGCTCAGACATTGATTAATTGAGACATGATTCTTCTTGATTTAATATTTTTTTAAAAAAAAGTTATTTTCACTGAACAAATTCCTACACTACCACACACACACACACGCAAACGGATTTTCATCCATTGCACTGGTTGGTTAGTTTGTCGAAAAAACAAACAACTACAGCTACTGATATTTTTCAGTGAAGTTTGTTGATCGGTTGGCAAACTGAACAAATTGTACCAACTGTTAGCACAAATAGCAAAAGCAAACAGTCACTGATGCAACTGTTGTTAGCTATCATATTCGACAATTAACTTTGAACTGGTTTCATTGACGACAATCAATTAAACTAATTTATGACAACAATAACAACAACAACAACCAACAATCAACAATGCTATCGAACATGACAATCTCCGGTAGAAAAGAACAAAGCTCATACAAATAAATATGCAAAAATAATTTTTGATAAATAATAAATCATAATAACACAATCAACAACAACTTATTTACCAGCTACTTTTTCACCGTTGAATGTGACGTGAATACCGTGAGAACCGGCGCACTGGGGTACAAAGGATACTTTGAAATTGGCATGACCATTCTGGCTCATCACCTTGCTCGGCACGGTTTGATCTTTTGGATCTTTGATTGCAATTTCCAAATCACCATGACCAGCATGTGTTGCATCAACTGAACCAATAAATAAATGCATAAATTAATCAATCAGTCAATTAAAATGTATTAATAATAAAACCTGTAAATTGAGCCGGCTCATCAACTGATCCAGCTTCGATGTTGCTGATAATCACTTTGTCCGGATTGAACACTTTCAAAATGACCGGCGACTGTGGATGAGGTGTGTCGAAAGCGACGAATGATATTTTATGTATGCCTGCAGTATGCAAGAAATGTATGTATATGTATGCATGTATGTATATGCCAACACATCAACTTGAATAATCAAAATAAAAAAAAGAAAAAAAAAGAAATAATCCACTTACCTACAGTAGTCGGTACAAATTTGACCATCACCGCATCGTCTTTTTCTTCAATTGTGACGTCCAATTTTTCAACTTTATTCAAGCCTTTGAAAAGAAAATATTCAAATTTCAAAATGAAGCAAAAAAACGCAAACAAAAAAATAAAAACTGACGAGTGATGGTGACTTTCAAATTTTGCTTCTCGTCGCCGAATCGAGGAGTGATCCAGTAGTGTGCGGTTCTGGTCAGACGTAGTATATTTTGTTCAGGACCGACGATGCGGGTACGATTCCAGCTGACAAAGTCGAGCTTGCTGTGATTGGCTGAGGACAGGAGGTCGATTCCGGCGCCGTGGTCGTCCAGAACGTCAAAATCATCTCGGTATGTTAAAACGGACACCAGAGGTTGGGAAGCAAAATTTCGAGGTGGTAAGTGATTGGTTGGAGAAGCGAATTCAACCGATCCTGCAAGATCCGACTGATCGACAACATCCTGCAAGTTCGACGGCGGACGATCGTAACGAATCACACCGGCATCGACGACGTCTGTCGATTTTTTGCAACCGGCAACTTTTGCACCTTCTTCTTGCAGCAACTGAGGCGAAAAAGCAGTATTCACTTTTTCCACGTTATCATCCAACTGCTTTTGTTGTTGTTGCTGTTGTTGCTGTTCATGCTTCTTTTGATTCTGCATTTCAGAGTCCATTTGTTGATCACGTGTTGTTGTTGTTGTTGTTGTTGTTGTCGGTTTTGAAATAACACCAATGATCGTCTCGTTATGATAATTTTCACTCTCTTCAACAGAATCTGGCTGTTCAATGTTGCTGTATATTGGTTCGGCTTTTTCGGTCACTTGTTTGGGCGAAATTGGTTCGCCTGGTACTGTTGCTGTTGTTGATGATGATAATGATGACGAGTATATTCTACCAACGCTGGCAGCAATAGCCGGGGAAATAGTTTCGTCGCCTGCTGCTGAATGCTGCTGTTCGTTGGTCGCGGATTTGGTCAGGGTCGGTGAAATCGCCTTGTTCAACGGTGACTTAAGCTCGTCGTCGAACCGCCGGCACTGGCTAACGACAGCAGCAGCAGCACAACGTTGTTGCTCGTCATCATCACTCCTGACACGACCAACAACAGCAGCATGCCGATCTCTTGTATCAACAATATCGACGAATCGCTTGGTCAAATCGCCACCGCTGCTGACCCTTGATGACGACAAGCGGTCACTATCATTATCATCATCACCAGATGCCATTGGTCTACCGCCGCCGCCGCCGCTGCTGCTGCTGCTTGTGAAGTAAGTTTCAACTGAACGTTTGACCGTCACGCGGTGATCGTTGTCCTTTGAAGATTGTCTGGACAAAAATCTCAAATTGCCATTCGTGGTGGAGTCGACAGTTCGTCTCAATTCACTGCTGACCAACGGCGATCTAGCGGCTGTAGATGCGGAAGTTTGATAGCTGACCAACGGCGACGGTTGGTGAACTTTCGAAACGTGCGGCATCCGATCGGTCGGATGTCGAGAAGCGGTCCAAGCTTGAGATGGTAACGGTGGAGGTGGGGGCGGTGGAGGTATTGACGGCGACGTCGAATCGCTGAATTCCACTCGCATTGGGCAGCCTGCAAAAAGCGAACAGAGAGCACAGTTGCAGTTGGTTGGTGTTTGCAAAACGCAACAAGCTGTGCAACAAGCAAACAAGCAACGCAAACAAATCCGAAATGCCCGGGTCAACACAACAGTCGACTTGGAATTGTAAGAGAAAAATAATATAATATAATATAATATAATATAATATAATGCAGTGTAATGTAATGTAATGTAATGCAAAAAAACAACACAATACTCACCCCGAACGGTGTCGCCGTTCAAAGTGACGTCGATCAAGTAGACGCCGGCTGAGTCTGGGATAAAAGTGACCAAACACTGGCCAGGATCTTGCAACTGAACACCGTTAGGAACTCGACCTTGGTTGATCGCAATTTCCAACTGCCCCTTTCCCGCTTCTCGGGCGTCGATGACAAATTGCACAGGCTGACCAATCACACCGCCGGCGATTGGCTCTATGCGAACGCGGTTCGGATCGTAGACGGACACCAAAAATGGACTCTTGTCCACTGCTTGGCCAGCCAGAGCGATGTCGACGCGAACCAAGCCTGGAAAAATAGGAAAAGAAATTTGCATTTTCCACACGTTCCAACAAGTGGTGTCGGTAACTGACCAACTTCTGCTGGGACGTATTCGCAAAGAAAATGACCAGCTTCAGTTTCGGTCACCAAGCACGGCACTTCGGCTCCGTCCATACCTGCAATGCAATTGAACGCAATTTTTCACTTTGAATAAACAAAAAAAGAAAACAGATTAAGATTTGCATATATGTGTAAAGATGGTTTTATTAAAACAACAACAAGCTGCACATACTGATTATTTTGACGAACACGTCGCGCTTAGTCAACGCCGGGGCGGTCACTTCGAAATTGGCCGTCTTGCCCACGCATGCGGTCTGCAGACCACGACCGTGAATGTCCGCCCAAATGGGCGTTGTCGCATTTTGACCAGCAGATGTTGTTGTCTGCGCTGTCGAAGAAACTTTCAACTGATCTGCACTTAAACAATTCAAAAGTGAAAAAATTTCGTGAATCAGAACAATTTGCAAAAAAAATATAATGAACAAAAAATAAAGAAATAAACTAAACAACATCAAATAATAAATAAGTAAATTTTTGCCCACGTCAAAGCGGTCGCCGGTTGAACAATGGTCCGCACACCGCCGGGACTGGCCAGACAAGCGTATCCAGAAACCACAGCCCCAGTGTTGAGCTGTTCCAAGCTCACGGGCGCCGCCAACAGCACATTTCCCAACGGCAAACCGAGCGGCGACTGTTGATGCTGATCGACCGGCGCCGGGCGTGCCAAATCCAACACCCAAGGGCTTCCTGCGAAAGGATAAATAAAAAACAAAAAAAGGGGGATAGTTCGAAATTTTTGGGGAGGGGGTTTTTTTCAAACCTTTAACTGCGGAACCGTTGAACGTCATTTGCACTACATGGGCAGTCGGCTGCACGGGAACGAACGTGGCCAAGTAGATTCTCTGTCCCAAATCGCGAACACGACAATGAACCCGACCGTCGTTGATCATAATTTCCAAATTGCCACTTCCGGCTGTGGATGCGTCGACTAGAAAATCAAAACAGCAATCAGTCAAATGACCACTGACCACGCGCACGTGTAACAAAAGTTTTCGCCGCCGGCTAATAGTGAATAGCTAGCAGATCTTTGAATGTGCATCCAATGCGCTTATTAAGCTGTGCTGTCGCTACTCACTGGTGAAAGTGACCGGGCTGCCCAGTTCGGATTGTTTAATTTGTTTGGGCAAATTGCGCACAGTGACCAATTCTGGATCGCCAACGTCGCAGCTATACGGGCTGCTTTTCACGCTCTGATTGTGCACACGCAAGTCGATGTAATGCTTGCCTGAAATGCAATCGTGAAACATGGATGGATAATATTTGCAAAATGTGAAATGAATTATCAAAAAAAAGCAAAAATTATACATTGAGATAAAAAAATTTTTTTTAATAATTGAACAATCGCTGAGCAGAGAAGAGAGAAAAGCAAGGAAAAAAAAGCAAGCAAGCTGGTCGAACGAACGCTGTGCAGCCTGAAGCCGCTTTTCGACCAGTTTCAATTGAATAATTTCCACTCAATCAATACTGATTGACCAGTTTGTGAAATATTTTTTCAACACCACCACCACTACCAGCAGAACAATGAACAAGATAAAATTTCAAAATTTCTCTTTAAAATGCAATATTGATTGCAAAGGAATAAAATAAACAAACAAAAATGAATAAATAAATAAATAATTCATATTCATGCAACGTGCTCTTGCAAAATTCTATGTATTATTACAATTAAAGAGAATATAATTACTTTTAATTTATGAATATACATCAGTGGAACATTTTAAAAAATAAGAAAAAAAACCCCGATTTTCATATTTTGCTGATTTATAAAAAGAAAAAAACAAAAATGCTTTTAAAGTATTTACCAGTTTCGACTGGTTTCCACTCTACACGGTAAACATCGTCTTCGTCTCCTGGAAACAGGCGAGCCCGCTTTTTCTTTCCAGAAGGGGCTGCAAGAAATGAAGCATTAAATAAAAATTGTTCCAAACTCTAAGAAATTATATTATTTTCTCAATTAGCCAACAATAACAACAGTTCACAGTTGTATTGTACAAAAATACAAATATTCCAGTCCCTTTTAAAATGCAAAATCATAATCAATTTTACAAATACAACATTTTCCAGTTGACATGGTCCACACAATGTACACTTTTCTCAAATTTCCCACACAAAATTCTAGTGAATATAAAAATCAAACGAGGTTAAGCAATATAATACAAGAAGCAATTGGTCGGTCGATTTTAAATAATGCATCCGAAAAACTTGCCCCATTTGAAAATATGGAATATTAAAGAAAAAAAATCTTTCTCATATAATTTTCTGCTTGACCTTTCACTCTTTAGCAGGACATTTCAATCAGAAAGAAAGAAAGCGGCCGAAGCATTGCATTTGAAAAAATATATATATACGTTTGCAAAAATTTATCAATTTTTATAATTTATGAATATTTTACAATATCACAGTTACAATTTAATTTAAATAATTTGAAAAAAGAAACGATTATACATTATGTTGTTGTTGTTGTTGCTGCTCTGTATACTTTAAATTAAACTCGTGTTTAAGAACGTTTAAAAATGTTGCTTGCAAAGCAAAGCCGATTGCTCTTCACTTTGTCAATATATATGTATAATTGGATTGGTCACAATTTAAAGATGTGATCGTCGATGACCTATAATTCAGTATTTACAAACTGAGTGAAGAACGACTGGAATGATACTGGTGCATTATGGTATAAACAGCTTTTGGTGAAGTAATCAGAAAATTCTATCTAACCCAAGAGGAACGAACATTTTTGACAATCTGACCCTGCGAGCGTTTGATTCGAGCTCAAATGAATATTTATAATTAAAAAAAACTGCATACAAAATTGTTCGCACATTTCAAATGCTCGAAATTTCATTTAAACAGAAATGCAAATTTTGCATAGTGACATTCCAAGAATATGCGGTTCTGAATATTTACCAGTAACGACGACGGCAATTTCTTTCGCTTCCACGCTTTCTGCAGCTACGTGAAAAGTGGCCAAATGGCCCACGTTAGCTGTACGCAAACCAGAGCCGTAAGCTTTCACACTGCTAGCATCGACCACATCCAACAGAAATGGTGAGCCTGAAAAACACATGCCATCAAGCAAGCAAGCAAGCAAACAAACAAACAAAAAATACATATCAATAATGAATATCAAAAAGAATACCTTTCAGTGGAATACCGTTGAGAAACACTTGCACACTGTATGAACCGTTTTCTTCGGGTACAAAACGGGCTACATAATAGCCTCTGTCAATTCTCTCGAACATAACAGGTACGAGCATCCTTTCATGGCATACTTTTACCTGGAAAAAAGTGCTTTTATTACTTGAGAACAGAAATTTCAAAGGAAGAAAAAAAGAATTATCAAATACAGTAGCATCTCCAGGACCAGCTTCTTCGGTATTGATCGTGTAACGCACTTCCTGTCCAATTACGGCAGTCTCAGGGCCAGAAACTTTCGCATTGTTCGGATTGTATACCAAACACGAAAATGGACTTCCCTGAATGTGCACATCTTCATAGGTAATGCATACTTTCCATTCGCCTGCATAATTGAATGAAAAGAAATTTACAAAAAAAAGAATCACACAAAAATATCCATAATCTATATACAATTGATACAAAGCTGCAAACGAACGAATAAAACATGCTACAAATGAATGAATGAATGAATGAATGAATGAACATTACAACTGAACATAAATATTCCAAATTGTGAACAAGCAAATTAATTGACATTATTATATAAATAATAAAACCACCGAAGGATAAGATATATGATATTTTGATGATAAATAAGAAGATAGAATATCACGACAAGTTGGGTAAAATTGAGTTGGAAAAGTTTAAATTTAATTCAATTGAACAAACATTTTTCAAATTCTTGTTCAAAAGTCCATCCACTTGTCTCAACTTGTACGTGACAATCGTTTACTGTAATGAAAATTAAAACAATCCTTGCATAGGTAGGATGTGGAGAAAGTGGGAAAAGTGACGATAAGAATCATATCATGCTGTAAAACTGGCACAACGAAAAGACGATCCCCTTTGAAAATGAATCACCTTTTAAAAATGGGTGTGAATATAAATGAAAAACATTTTCGCTAATTTTTTTAAATTTCTTATAAAAAAATAAACAAACAAGTTTTCGAAGAATTTTTGTTTTCGTTGAATTGAATTGTCAGTATTATTTAAAAAACAACAAAACAAACAGTTTTAATTTCAAAATAAAAAATGGGATTTTAAATTTGGTCAGACAAAGGTTAGGGGGAAAAATAGCTGAAATTAAATGATGATGACGATGATGATGATGCTTACCAATTTCGTCGGGAACAAATTTCGCTTTGTAAACGTTCGATCGTCTTCGAACAGAACAATCAATTATGCGATCGGTCGGCGAAATTGCTTCGACAAGAATCATCCCTTCTGTCACATCTTTCGGTGTAATCTGCAAATATGGAAATTAATTGTGCCGTCAAAATATTCGCCAAAATGATAAATTTACCAAAATTTCAACCAAAGATCCAATAATGCAAGGTTCCGACAAGCCGACGGTGGCCATGTAACGGCCAGGTTGGCCGTCGCCACCACGCCAGCGGTTACTCAACAGACTCATCTGTACTGTTTCGTTTCAAAAGTACAGAAAGTCAGTCAATGAAGGGGAAAGATGAAAAAATTATCCGGTTGAAGCCAATAAATTTTTATGCCTTAAGCACAAAAGCAGTGGCTACTTTGGGATAATCAACAATTTTACGCCGTCAGTGTTGTTATTGTGCCCATTTATTCGACATCAGCGGGCGAGAAAATTGCAGCACTTGTTTGTTGATGTGCTGAAAACTGAAGAGGGCAACAACAGCTTGAACAGAAAAAAAGCAAATAAATAAACAAATAAACAAACAAACAAAATTTGAATTTTGAAAATTACACGACTCGAACGAGAACGAGATTTTGGAGAAATGTGAACTGCTTTGGCTGTTCTCTTCTTCTAGTCACTTTTGGAAAGCAATTACCGTAACCGTAGTCGAAAACAGGTTGCGACGGTTGATTGGTTGGACAGGTGAACGTAGCAGTTGATCCAATCGGAAAATTTCAAACCGTCCTGCCTGCATCAACGGGCTGGAACAGAATTTCCAAAATTGTCAATGGTCACTCTCGTTGACCTTGCAACTGGCACCTCCTAGCCTGTATGCAACATATTTGCAATGTATGCAAAACGTCCTTCCGTCCATTGCAGCGGCTCTTCAAGGACAACAACAAACCAACACGAGAAGCAAATTACTGAATATTACATTACCAAAATGTGTTGTTTTTTTCGTATTTTTTGCTTTTGCTAATATTTTTTTATTATACCACTGGTAACGGAAATCGAAATTGATGAAACAAGCATTTTCCAATACCAAGCAAGTATTTTTCTATGATAATCGAAAAAAAGAATATTTGAACTATCGTACACTTATTAAAAACACAACTCTCATATAAGACGTATATTTACAAAAATAAAAGAAAATTGCATGCAATAAAAAACTTTAACCCAATACAAATGCTAATCATTTTTTAAGATTAGATTTAGTCCAATTCTTCGGCTAGCAACTTGACATGCCACGCCTCAGTCTGTCTGGGTTCAAGGACAAATATACGATTGGAAATATTGCAATTGCAGTCAATTTTCAGTGGACAAAAATTCAATTCAATTCCATTCTTGTGCAAGGAAATGAACCTCCTCGCACAAACAGTGAACTATAATTAACATTCAATTGTACATACATTTTAAGCAATTGAACGATAATAAAATTCGTATTCTATATAGGTTGGGAAGAAACATTTGTCACGTCGCATCACATTAAAAAAGAAGTCATGTGAATTAAAAAAAAATTTCTTTTCAAATTTGCCAAATTTGAAAATGTTCGTTTAAATCATGTAAACCTCGTCCATGTAAATTTTCCATTTCTCAACAAGTCATTTCGAATTCTGGTATTAAATAATTTTGAATAAAAGTTTAAACTGAATGTATAAAACAATATTAGCATGAAAAAAAAACAGAAAATAAAGTGACAGCTGTCGACAATAACCACCATCTGAACATGCAACCAAGCAACTTGTACAGTATTACGGCGACATTCAATTGAACGTTTTATTCAATTCAATTTCCATTTAACAATTGCATATCAAATTTGTAAACGCAAATCAAATGTTCGTTTCGCTAGTGGTGCATTAAAATTTACCAGTTTTGATTTTGGTTTCGTTTTCGGTATCGGTCATGGTCGTACAATTGGATTGCAGGAAAAATAGTGCAAACGTTACCGACACCACCAACTAATTTTACATACACGTGGAATGTAAATTTCAAAAAAAAAATTATTCATATGCTTTCACGAAACAATCAAAAACGATCCATTAAACATTTAAGAGCATGTCAACGATTATTAAATATTTACATTTAAAAGTTTACTGCAAATAGGATCAACTAAATTCAATTACCATTTATTATTTATGTATTCACCATTTGATGACTGCCAAAACTTCACATTCATATTTTAAAGCACATAAAAATACAAAAAAACAACTCACGAGTTGTCTTTCCAAATTTTAAATTATCATTTTTCTTCTATTCAATGTAGGATAAAGAAAGTATTTCTTCCAATGAAGTTGCTACATTCTAAAACAAATAACAATTAAGCAAAAAAGTGTCGCTTTTCTGTTACAGTCAACAACTATTATGATTCGTTTTTTGTTATTCTGATGTTTGTATTATTGACTTTTTGCTTTCATCACTAATATACCGGAAAAGTTATTTTATTTATTCAATTTAGTTTTTCAGTTTTCCTTTGTAATGTAAATTGGGATAATGCATTTGATTAAAAATACAATGACGACATTTAGTTGCATGTTCATTATTTTCAAATGATCATGCGATCATCAGAACAATTGAAATTTGATCATTCAATTGCCAATTTCTGATTGATGATTTGCAATTTTTGAAAAAATAATTTATTCAAAAATAAATTTCTCACTTCATCACAGTATACATTATTGTAAAATCAAGTTCATAATAAATACGTCGTTCGTTTTCAGCGAATTTATTTGAATTAATTTCAAATGTCACAAAAACAATTTTATTTTGAAAAAAAAACTATTTAAAAAACTGTTATTACTCATTTTTGTTAATTTTGTAATATACTGTAGTAAATTTGTAATGAGGGATTAATTGCTTTTGTAGAAATTTTCAAAAAGTTGCAATTCAATTTACAGTTAATAGTGAGATGACAGTTAATTAATAGTATGTCATTTGAACATTTCAGAATTTGCACATTATTTTAAAATTGTAAAAAATATGAAAATATATTTCTAATGATAATTTTTACAAAAAAAACGAACAGATGTGTTTGTTCACTTACGATGGAGATTGATTCATTATTTGTATAACTGAGATAGGTGAAATTAAATAAACAATATCTAAAAATATCAACATAAAATATTAGTTTTAGCTAATAGCAAAATTGCACGAAAAAAGTTGAAAAAAAACAGAAACAATTTTTGAAGTTCTATTCAAACTGAAACAAAGTCAATAGTTGAAAGTGAAAAGTTTAACATTGATTTGAATGTAAAATTCATCATTATTTCCCGCATATTAGTTGTGAAGGAAATTGTTTTTTTCTTTTTTAAATTTTCGTAAAGTTTTTTCTTTGGTTCTCTACTTCTGAAAAATGTTCATCGACGTGAAAGTTTGCTTTGCGTTGTCGTTCTTCAACAAACATCCAGACGAATTCGCTTTTCGCCCAAGTTGTTGTCTGCATTTTGTTGAACATCTGCGGCGCGCCTGTTGACCTGCCAGCTTTTTGACACGAACAAGCTAACACTAGCAAGCTTCGATGTTGGCACTGACTTCATCATCATCATCAAAAGCAAGCAAACTCTCGTTCATAGTCATTTTACTGCTGCTGTTGCTGTTGCTGCATGCTATTTCATTCAACCTATACGCTTGCCATTTGTCCAAAGCGTTGGAAATTGAACGCTCTCTGATCATCATTGATATTTTTCTCTTATTCCATATTTCACTGTTTTTCCAATAATTTTCTCTCCATATCGATGATATTCTTCTTTTCATCTTTTCTATTTAAATTTCAACCACTACTTTTTGTTCTACTGATGATTCAATTTGATTTTATTAATTATTTTTCAAAAAAATAATACTATGCTAATTTGACTGTTATGTATGTAGATTGTGACGGTGTGCATGTCAGTGATGAGGATTTTAACAACAGTCGTTGTATCGTTGTTGGTTTTCTTCAATCGGCGACAATTCACCAATGCATACGCACCACCGGATTGTAAAGGTTGTGCACCACCATGCATTTGTCCCGGTCTTAAAGGTGAACGAGTAAGTATTTATTTCATTTCATTAATTGTAAAACAAAATTATTAATAATTAAATGTTAATTCTTCTTGTATGAAAAATTTTATCTTTCCCAAATAAATTGTGTGTGTGTGTATGATTCTTGATAAATAAATTTTATTATCAGCACCAACTTCAACGTCTATTTTTACTGCCATGAAGTAGCTTAGTATTGCTTAGTACGATGCATTTCATTTAGCTGGAATTTGTCAACTGCATTTTCCAGTGCCAAATGTTGCGCACATTTTTTCCTGCCATGAGCATGTTTCAAGTTAACTTTGAAAAAAATATCCTTAATTTTTAAGTTTCAGCTTTTACCTTTTTCCAAAGAATTTGAACCATTTGCCGCTCCTTCATTACAACTCAATCGCCTATTGGTCATCTACAAATAAAATAAAATAAATTTAAAAATAAAAAACTTCCAAATGACAGCTAAAAATTGAAGTATCGAATACGTATCAGCTTTTCAAATGGCATGCGTGTGATTTTTCGCAACTAGAGATGAAACATTTTCGTAAAATATGCATCAAAAAGTAAACATATTTTAAAAGATCAAATTATAAAAGTGAACATTTGAATGATGAGAAAATATATGTAAACAAAAGTAAACTGAAATATAATAGCAACAAATTAATTTTAAGCGTGATGAAAGCACAGATAAACATTTTATTTTTTATTTTACTTTCATACTATTGAAACATTACTGGGATCATGAAAAAAATATTATTTTTATTTATAACGTTTCTGATTAAATTGAATTCAATTTCAGGGTGATGTTGGTTTCATGGGACTACCAGGTCATCCTGGAGAACCAGGTGATCCTGGAGACGAGGGTCCTGAAGGTATGCAAGGCCAAATAGGCCAGCAAGGTGAACCAGGACCAGTTGGCCTGAAAGGTTATAGAGTAAGCAGATAGATTGTGTTCATTATTCTGATTATGAATGGAATTCAGTGGAAAAAATGTTCAGGGTGCACAAGGAGAACCCGGTCTGCGGGGTTTGCCCGGCATTCCAGGGTTGGCTGGATTCGATGGTCCGATGGGACCTCCTGGAATTCCAGGCTGTAATGGAACTGATGTATGCTTCTTTTCAATTAATTGGACATACTTTCGCTGATGATTTAAATTTTAAGGGACGTATGGGTGCACCGGGACTTCCAGGGTTACCTGGTTCTCAGGGTCCTCCTGGAATGGAGGGTGCACAAGGACCGCGTGGTGATACTGGCGAAGGAGGCATCAATTCTGCCGGTATTAAAGGTGAACGTGGTGAATCCGGCAAACCTGGAACTCAGGCAATTGAATTTTATTATGCTCAAGAATGTGACAATAACTTCAACAAACAATATGTTTTATTCATTTCCAGGGCAGACCTGGAATGCCAGGCAGAGATGGTGTCAAAGGCGAAAAAGGAGACATCGGTTATGTGGGCTATCCTGGTCCTCCTGGACCGCCTGGACCAAAAGGTGCTATGGGCTTGTTCCGAGCCGGACAGAAAGGAGAAAAAGGAGCAGCCGGCTTGCCAGGTTCACCTGGACCGCCTGGACAGCTCACGGCTCTGCGCCTTGGCGAAATGGATATTCTTCAAGGACCGGAAGGAAATCCTGGCCCGAAAGTATATAATTTATTTCAGTCACTTTATTTTTTTACATTAGTGTTTTTTGAATATTCGATTTGGTTATCATTACTTAGGGAGAGAAAGGCGATTATGGAACGGTCGGTCCGCCAGGAATGCCCGGTGCTGTTGGAGAGCCTGGTTATCCTGGATTGAAGGGTATGAAAGGCGAACCCGGCCCACCCGGAGCTTTGGTAAGACAGCCGTACTACTTTACGCAAAAGAATTTAAAAACAAATGTTTCTTTACGTTTCACTTGTGCAGGGAAAACGTGGAAAAGATGGAACGCGGGGCGCGGCTGGTGAAAAAGGTTCCACTGGTGATGCAGGAGGACCGGGACGACCTGGTCGACCAGGATTAAAAGGAGAAATGGGTGATGAAGGAACCCCTGGTCGTCGAGGCCCGCAAGGAGATCCAGGTCCACCTGGTTTACCCGGAGTTGGTCGCGGATTAAAAGGAGCAAGAGGAATTGAAGGTCCTGATGGAGCTCCTGGACCAAAAGGCTTGCCGGGAAAAGATGGCTTGCCTGGTTTGAGTGGTAAACGTGGACCAATAGGTCTACCTGGACCGCCAGGCGAAGTCGGCGTTGATGGTCGCCCAGGCTATTCAGAAAAAGGAATGAAAGGAAATGATGGTACTATTATCCCGTTGAAAATTTACTTGCATCGTTTGTTTTCAATTGGCTTATTGTTCATAAAATGATTTTTTTCACGCAGGCTATCCTGGTCTACGAGGAGAACCTGGCTATCCGGGAATGCCCGGCTTGCAAGGACCTCCTGGTGAAATTGGCTTCCCTGGATCGACAATTTACGGACCACCTGGACGAGATGGGTACCCTGGATTGGATGGTATTCCAGGTCCTCCAGGAGAACGCGGAGATCCTGGAAAGCCAGGTAATAATGCAAAGTTTTGGATTTTTTAAATAAAACTGAGTGAGAAACGCTAAAGAAATGCTTCTCTTCTGTTGCGTCAACTTCTACTTTGCATTAAACGTTAAACATTCAGGTTTGAAGGGAATGCCAGGAACAGGTAAACCACTGGTTGGCCCGCCTGGCCAAATAGGCTTCCCTGGACTGCAAGGTGATCCTGGTCGCGTCGGTGTGCCAGGCCGAGTAGGCGCACCGGGTTTGAAAGGACTTCCAGGAGATGACTGTGGAAAATGTCCAGATGGAACTCCTGGTGTAAAAGGTACGAGAGGAGATGCCGGTTTACCTGGCTACGCAGGGATTCGTGGTCCTGAAGGATCTCCGGGTTTGCCCGGACCAAAAGGCAAAACTGGCTTTCCTGGCAGAGATGGAGAACCTGGTTTGCAGGTAAACTACTTTTCTGCACATTCTCATTCACAGAATTCAGTAACTGAAACACGCGTGCATGTGCGTTCAAATAAATAATGCTCCCTCAAAAATGCAAAATGGGATCATAGCCTCCAGTGACTGATTTCATTAATCACAAGACTTTAGGAATGTTGCAGCTTTTCTGCTGTTTTACTGTTTTCAATGATCACTTTTGAACTAGGGTTATCGAGGAGCTCCCGGTTATCCTGGAAGACCAGGAGACAAGGGTGATGCAGGTGACGCGATTGGAACGCCAAACGCTGGACGACCCGGAGCTAAAGGCGAACCTGGAATACCAGGATTTCCCGGCCAACGCGGTCCGATGGGTGATGCCGGTAGAGATGGTTCGCCAGGCTTACCTGGTGCACCAGGTTTGCCTGGAGAAAGAGGACTTCCTGGATCAAGAGCAAAAAATGGACGAATGGGGAAAGCCGGTTTTCCTGGACCGAAAGGTGAACCAGGGGATTCATTCCCTGGCCCACCGGGTATTCCTGGAATGAAGGGTATCCGGGGTGATCCGGGTATACCTGGCTTTGCTGGTCCTCAAGGTGCGGCAGGCCCCGCTGCGCCGGACATGATTCTCAAAGGTGAGCCTGGCTTACCTGGTCGTCCGGGAATTCCTGGCCAAAAGGGTGAGTTCGGCTATCCTGGTTTGCCAGGAGAACGTGGTGACCCTGGTTACGCTGGTCAACCCGGTCCAGCTGGCATGATCGGAGAAACGGGACCCAGTATACCAGGAATACCTGGTCCTAAAGGATATCCCGGAATGAAAGGCTCTAACGGTCTTCCTGGCTTTCCAGGCATTCCTGGTCTACCTGGCAAAGATGGAATACCTGGTGTCGGTGGCACCAAGGTAAGAAAAGAATGCAAATGAATTTCATTCTTCACTAAGTGTTACGCTGTTGTTTTGAAATTTTTTCAATAATTATTATAGGGTGTCAAAGGAGATGCAATAGTTGGACCAATCGGCCCTGCCGGTCCTCAAGGTTCAAGAGGAGTTCCTGGAGAACGGGGAGTACCTGGTCTGCCTGGACAGGATGGTGCAGAGGGTGACATTGGCCAAAAAGGTTATCCTGGATTAAAAGGCAATGCAGGTTCGGCTGGACAACCTGGCTTAATGGGACTGAAAGGCGCACAAGGATTGGATGGCTTGCCAGGTCTTCCTGGATCTGACGGACGCCCTGGGATCGTCGGTTCGCCAGGTGAACCAGGCAGACCGGGTCTTCGTGGCAATGACGGAATTCCAGGTGCTCCTGGAAAAAGCGGCCCGATAGGCAGTGCTGGCGTTCCTGGAGCAGCAGGATTGCCTGGAATGGCAGGCACACCCGGTCTGAAAGGGGAATCTGGGGAACCAGGATTTCCTGGTGCACAAGGTCCACAGGGAGACGCTGGTCTACCAGGTAGACCGGGAATTGATGGACAAAAAGGCGAGTCAGGTCTTCCTGGAATCATGGGGCCAAAGGGAATGGTAGGAGAAGTTGGATTAGCTGGTTTACCAGGCAGAAGTGGTCTGGCTGGCCGAAAAGGAGAACAAGGTGATCATGGATTTGCTGGAACCAAAGGCACGCGCGGTGATCCCGGATACCTAGCCGCTCAAGGACCGCCTGGTGATATGGGTGATCCGGGTACGTTTTAAGATGAACTTTTGACACATCTACGGCCTGTTGTTGTTGCTACTTTTCAGGAGAAGTTGGACCTGCAGGTAATCCTGGTGTGGCAGGGCTTCAAGGTGTTCGTGGTGAAAAAGGAGCTCCTGGTGACTCATTCCCAGGTGCGAGTGGAAATGCAGGTGAGCGTGGCGATCCAGGTTTGCCAGGGTTGGCAGCAAAACCTGGTTTTCCTGGACCTCCAGGTGATGCCGGCGTTGTAGGTAAGCGAATGCAGAACAGTGCCAAAGCACGTTGATTGTTTTGAAATGTTTATCGTCTGTCTGTTCACATTTCAATTTCACTGGACAACTAAATGTTGCAGGCATGAAGGGCATTCCTGGAAATGCAGGCACACCTGGCCTACCTGGCATGCCTGGCCAACCAGGCATACCAGGGTCGAAAGGTGAACGTGGAAATGCAGGCATTCCTGGTGTGAGAGGTTTGGATGGTGCAAAAGTATGGGTTTGATTCATTGAAATGTTTTCCATCTATTTTGAAAATGAATTCCACTTTTAGGGGGAAGATGGATTACCAGGGCAAAAGGGTTATCCCGGTTTGGCTGGCAACAATGGTCTCGAAGGTATGCCAGGTTTACCTGGAATGCCTGGTGTCAAAGGAGAAGCAGGGTTGTCGGGCATTCCTGGATTGCCTGGTGTAGGTGGTCTCAAAGGAAATAAAGGCGAAAGCGGTTTGCCAGGCTATCCTGGTCCAAAAGGAGATATTGGCGTGCCTGGCAAAGCCGGCTATCCAGGAGTTAAAGGTGAAGTTGGCATTGGTGGAATACCGGGCAAAAGAGGTCGAGATGGCATTCCAGGTATTCCAGGGAGAAAGGGAGATGCAGGAAACCCAGGTTTGCCAGGTGCACCAGGCTTTGGAGTTAAAGGTGACCCAGGTTTTCCAGGGTTACCTGGTATGGAAGGCACCGGTTCACCGGGTGCCAAAGGTGAACGCGGAGAGGCGGGTTTGCCGGGCATGATGGGCAGTGCTGGTGCGAGCGGCGACCCCGGATATCCAGGACAAATCGGTGAAAAGGGTGTTCCGGGTATTCCTGGAAAAAGAGGCAAAAAGGGAGCGTCTGGATTGCCAGGACCGAGAGGAGATGCAGGATATCCGGGAATGAAAGGACAAGGAGGTAGACCAGGTGCGGAAGGTCGTCCTGGCGATTTCGGAGTACAAGGACAGCCTGGACCTGCAGGCGATGCAGGCTTTCCCGGTCGAAAAGGTGAAAGTGGCGTCCCTGGCCTGGTAGGCGTTCCAGGTTTTCCAGGAGCGAAAGGGGACCGTGGAGATCCAGGTAGTTTCGGATTGCCGGGTTTTCCTGGTCTAAAGGGCGACACGGGCGATCCAGGACCAGTTGGTCCGATGCATCCGTACAGCGAACAGCGGCATTCTCCACCGGGTATGAGAGGACGACCCGGTGAGCCGGGCATTCAAGGCCCCGCCGGTTTGCCAGGCAGCAGAGGCATGCCTGGCCCACCGGGTGTGCCCGGTGCAAGAGGTGATAAAGGTCTCGCTGGCACTCCTGGACGTCCTGGTGTGCCAGGGCCGAAAGGATCGAGTGGAAATTTTGGAAACGCTGGTTTTCCTGGAAACGTGGGACCGCCTGGAAATCCTGGTTTTCCCGGCGTGCCTGGCATTAGAGGTGGCATAGCGCCTAGTCGTGGTTTTTACTTCGCTCGCCATTCGCAAACAACTGCCGTACCGAACTGCCCAGCCGGCACCACTCCGATGTGGACAGGCTATTCACTGCTTTACATTCAAGGTGATGGAAAATCATCTGGCCAAGATTTGGGTAAGCAGAAGTTTCCTTTTTTCGAACTTTTCCAACTGTACTGGAAAGAGGAAAATCTTTTTCCTTGTCAGGGTTGCCAGGAAGTTGTCTCCGAAAATTCAGTACCATGCCATTCATGCCGTGCAATTTAAATAATGAATGTCACATCGCGTCACGAAGTGACTATTCATATTGGCTAGCGACAGAAGAGCCAATGACCGCCTCAATGGCACCGGTTTCTGGTTTCGGAATCCGGCCTTACATTAGTCGTTGTGTGGTTTGTGAATTGCCAACACAAGTGGTTGCTTTGCACAGTCAAACGAACGATATACCCCGTTGTCCAAGAGGATGGACTGGATTATGGACCGGCTACAGTTTCATCATGGTAAGTGGAATTGCAGAAAGCTTTTTTAAATTCAATAACACTTTTGAAATTATTGAATAATAATAAATAAACTGCGACGTACCGTGATATTTTTGATGCGTGCAGATGAAGAAAATTGTCCTTTGATTATAGCACACAGCCGCTGGCGCCGAAGGAACTGGCCAAAATTTACAATCGCCCGGATCTTGTCTAGAATCCTTTCGCACGTTACCATTCATCGAATGCCACGGCCGAGGAACTTGCAATCATTACGCGACCAACCACGCGTTTTGGTTAGCCGTCATCGACCGAGTAATGGAATTTTGATTTTGCCTTTGAATTTGTGTTGTTAAATAGTGCTTTTTCCCTTCATTTTCACAGGATATGATGTTCAAGAAACCGTATTCAGAAACGCTGAAAGCTGGTGGTTTGAAACAGCGCGTCAGCCGATGCCAAGTGTGCATGAAGAATCCGCCAGTGTACTGATTGAGTGAAGCGTAAAAAGCACAGTTAATCCAGTTTTGTTTGCAAGCTATTTATTTACATTATGCTTATTCCGCTGCCCCGCTTTTTACAAATATATAAAGCTCATCAATACGTAAACCACCTCTTTCTTCTCCTTTTCACACTTTTTATTCATATTCTCTCTTTTCTTTCTCACTGTTACTGAAATTGAACTGCCAATTATCAAAGAATGCTGCTCCTCCCATATTCAATCTGGATAGACATTTTCTGATAACTGTTGTTAAAACTATTTCAATTAAATAAAATTCCCTTCGAAATTCCATCCTCAGATTTGATTCTTTTCATTGTTGTATTCATTCATTATTAAAAGCTTGTACACTCTGATCGTTAATATTATTTATTGCCTGTTCTTCAACAGCTGTGCAACAATTTTCCAATGGCTTTGTAAAAGAGAAAATTTGACATAAAAATTTTCAAGATCGGTTAACATTAATCAATCCATCTTGCAACAATTGGTTCTTTACTGTCATCGCATCCCCCTTCAACGTATAACTTCAACTTCTCCTGCGTCAAACGAGGCACATAATCTTGCACAGTTAGCAAACGACCGTCCTTGTCCAAGATCACCAGCTTACTGAACCATCGTTTCTTACCTCTAAAGCCAGCACTCACTTTCCTTTTCGAATAAAAAATACTAAAATTCCTTGCCACAGTCTCGTCAGCCGACAAATGCTCAAACACCTTCTGCATAGTGCACATGGTGAACCACATGATTGACAATTTGTTCACCACACGCAATTGCCATTTATGCAAAAAAGCCAATATGCCGGCAGGAGTAATTGACCGACGCCTGCTTTTGGTACATACAATCAAATCAGTCAGCTTCGGACATTTCTCTGCAATCATGCGCAACAATCCGTCGACATCTGACTGATCATTCAAACAGATCGATTCCAAATGCTCAAAGGTTCCCGTAGAGAAGAAGTAATGAAAAAGCCATGGATGGTAGGTGATTGCACTGAAACCACGAAGAATTCGGAACAAACGCTGAGGCCATGTGAAAGTTTCTTGATTTACAATCGCTCTAAAATTACATAAAAAAAATAAATTTCAATTCACATCATCGAATTCATATTTACAGCTGTTTAACATGTTCAAAATACTCGAATTTTTTTTCTTAAACTGTAAGCCCAGTTTTCCAGTTTTACAACAAACTGCTCAACAATAAAATATTATTATTGAAAAGAAGTTATACTCGAAATAAAACAATTTTATGAACAACAATTAATTAACGCTACTACTCACAGGAAACTTATCAAATTGAACATCAATTCCAAGCAAAATACCACATAAATTCTACGCTAAACTTAATTCAGCTTTTAAATTTGAATTCGTTCCATTAAAGCTAATCTAACAATTATTAAATGCACAGAACAATGAAACTCACAAAATACTTCACTTAATCGCTTCGAATGCATTTATCACAACTTACAGTTTGAAATAAACTTAAAAATCATAAATGCAACTTCATACTGTAATGTAAGGAAAACAAATTAAATTATAAAATTATAAAACATAATCATTTATTTAAAAAAACAAAATAATATTTATAAAAAAACAAATTATATGTAAATAAAATGTAAAATACGTAAAAAAATTAAGCATTCCAAGAGAGAACAAGCGACGATGTACTTACTCGTCACTGAGCCCAAAGGTGAGTTCAATTGTTGCGTTCATTTCGAAGATCAATTGCAGAATTTGTAAAAATTCCTCGGCTCTATCAAACATCCAATCAACAGTGAGGTGTATACGTTTCGACGGTATGTCAAAAAAACCCCCAATAAAAAGACCCAACATCGAAGCACCTTCTCTGCTATAATGAAGAGTCAACGATTTCAACGGCGGTGGCGGTGCAAGGCGAATTTGAAACGTCATCAGTGGAACTGCAATGCGCGACATTTCGAAAGATCCGAAATTGGTCATCGGATTGGAAAAAAGTTCAACAACTTGACGTGCACTCGTGCGTTCTTCGACAAGTTTACAATTTCGAATCCATGGATAACGACGAAGCGTTTGGATAAATCGCATCATAAATACCATTGACTTGTACTTCACGTCGGTTTCGCCACGAGAATGATCATCAGAACCATCGGCCAGACGATTTTCCTCGAACTGGTTAACGTTGAACAGACGGAAAAGCCTTCTCAAGTAAGTACCTCGAAAAATGTAAATAATTACATTGTTCTGAAGATGCAGTTTACTTTGTTCAGAGAAAAGAAATTTCACAGCTTCCGCGACGAAATCATTGTAAACCATCAGGATCAAATTGCCAGTGCCAACTTTGCAATGAATAAGCATTTCCAAAACTTCTTTCAGAAACGTTTTCGACCCGGCTTGTATTTTCAAAGTATTGCAATAACCAATATGCTGAAAAACGATCCCCAATTTCGAAACATCTCCAAAAACCGGCTTGAAGTTCGTTTTAAACTCGCCCATATACCGTATCCAAATGAAGTGATCAACAATTTCCACCTCACCCAAACATTTAATACGCGAACCGGAACGCTTCAGCAAACGTGACCAACGACGGCATACGAGCGCTGACTTCAGGTGAGTTTCGAAATCTAACGAGCTGAAAATTTGCATCAAAATATCGTCGGGAAGGTTGTTGATTTCCATTTTTATGTTCGATATGGAACGCTGTTGGAGGTATCTGTTGAACAATTAATTAGTTAGACGACGTCGGTGGATTGTTGTCGAAACTCTCTGGTTTGGAGGAACCGTCTTGTGATTTCGGACGTGATCGTTTCTCTACGTGACCACGGCAATGCTCACATTCGTTGTCACTTTCACTGCTCGATTCTTCCCACTTTCTGGGCTTCGAATAAATACAACAACCTAATCAATAAACCAAATTAATTAAAAACATAGACGAAATTCACACGTCTAACTTACACTTTGATTTTTTGCGATTCAAATTTTCGTTATCAACAGTTCCACTAGCCCAAGTGATATGACGCCGTGGAGGCGGTGTCAGAACTATGCGCAGAGTCGTCTCGTTGGCGGCAGTAGCAGTCGAAGTCTAAAATGACGCAACGAATGAAGTATTTGATGAAAACAAGCAACCGTAAAATCGTCACACAAACATTAGCACACTCCAATACGGTGGTCACGCTTGAATCCGATTCAGGCACTTTCTCTTCACAGGGATCGGAGCTCATCCCTTAGCATAACTACAAACAGCGTGAGCTAAAAGAGATTCGCCACAACATACGAACATGCTTTACTTTAAATTGAATACTGTAACTGATATTTAAAAAGAAACATATATATATATAAACTGAGCGTTTATTTAAAAGATTCTTAAAGAATCCATCACCTATTTACTGGCATTAAATAATTTATAATATTTACAACAACAATGATGTTTGCAATTTTCGCCAATAATTTACTTGTTCAGTTTACTGTAATGTACAGTAATGTCAGTGGTTAAGTTCGGTCCTAGAATTGTAAAACTTATTTCTGAAATTTTCATCAACAGCAGTATTTTCAAGTGACAATGAACACATCAAATCAAAACTCTGATTCGCAGAATTACCAAATTCCATGTCTGACTTGTTTATTAATAATGACAACATTTACGTACATAATTCAAATAATATAATAATTCACGCAATAATAACGATAAATAAAAGTAAAAGCACAACAACCGTAGTGCGTTTGTTTCCCATTCGTATGCAATTAAAATTCAGCAACAACACAACATAATAAAGAATCTACTCAAACACATTATGCATATTCTAAAAAGCTGATCAACATAGAACCCTTTGGTTTCATACAAAAAAATCATTTCGCATATATGCGCGTAATTTATAACAAATAAACATTGCTTTCACACATGAATACTGATGTTCAATAAACTTCGTCTGGTGCGTCCAAATCTGTATAAGCGATGGGAACTCGTGGATCACGACGACTACAAACAAAGAAAAAGATTTTTTTAGATGAAATTTGTAAAAAAAAAACAACAATTTTCACTTTTCCTTATAAAATACATTTTATTTTATTTTATTTTATTTTTAACACACGCTCTTGCATTTACTTTTCACGTTTTGCATATTATGATCTACAACTAAGTTTTTTACACAATCAACTAACTGGAAACGTAAAGTAAACAGGAAGCAACAAGTTAATCTGCACCGGCGATACTTGTCAAAACGAAACAGACACGCTGCGCATATATGCAAATATATTTATTTAATTCTATTTGGCGAAAAAACATTTTAATAACTCACCCATCATACTGCCGACTTCCTCCTCCAGTTCCACTGGCTCCACCGCCCCCACCACTATGAGTAGTTCTTGATCCGCCATAATCTCGCCTCTGATAATAATCACGACGATAGTTTCCTCCTGAAAAATAAACATTCCGTTAAAACTGATCAACACAAAAATTCCTGATCAATGCATGCGCCTGTTTCTTCGTCAAATAACCTCCTCTGTTGTAGTAATTCTGTCTATTGTAATCGTGCTGCTGAAATCGTTCTTGTGCAACAAGACGATCACTTGGGGAATACTTCGACACCTGTGGCCTGACATCTGGCGAGTAAGGTCTTTTCGGATCGGATAAATAGTTGTTAAAATATTCAACCTACACAGAAAATATAATAATAATAAATCTATGAATCGAATGTATATTCCAAAAATAAAAAAACCCGTGCAACCTCAATGCGCACTTCTTCCACCTTCTCCGGATGTTTGTAGAAAATATGTTTACGGACAAATTCTGGACCTTTGAACTTTTTTCCAGATAATGGACAAAGCCATTTGTCTTTTGCTAATTCTTGACAATTCGCACTGACAAACGCTTCTACTTCTTTCTCCGGATCACGTTTGCCCAACTTCACTACTTCCTCATCTGGCAACAATTCTTTTTGACTTAACAACAGTTGAATCTTGCTTACTGCACTTGTTATGGTATCGTTTACTAAATTAATTTTCCAACAATCATTATTAAACAACCCACAGCTTCACAAACTGCGCTTCATACCAAAAGACAATGAAACTTTACAAGGTTCATCACCATTTGTCACCATTGGTCCACGCACATGTATTAAACCACATCTATTCAATCAATATCAGAAGGAAATTTCCTCGTGTTACACAATTATTGGTTTATCAAACTTATGCCGTGTTTAAACACTCGAGTCTTACCTATTTGGCATTTCGTCTTCATATGGATATTCGCCGTGGTTGTAATAATCAACTGAATGCACCACACGCAAATACAACAGCAGTGTGTCCAGAACCTGCACATTAAAACAAAATATTATTATTAATAAATCTTTTACGGACTAAAAATGTGCACATGCTGACTTTTAGCAATTTTTCGTCTCGTTCAAAAGTCACTTTCACTTCCCCATCTTCGTCAACTTCTGTCATTCGAATTCCAAGAAGTTCTTCTTCTTCGGCACTGACTTCTTCAATTAGAACTCCAGATATGTTGGCCAACAACGGATTCTTACTAGATCCACATTCGGCCATCATGCTGTCCATCGTTTCTCTTCCATTTGAACTAGGCCCGTCGTTTTCGTTTGCTTTATCATCATCCCATAAGTTGTACCTTTTGTCATACATTTGCACAACAGTCGCCGCCAATCTCAAATCACTTTGAGCAACAGCTCTGTGAGCAGCAATGCCATTGGTAACTCGAATTCGTCGACTAAGATCTCGATTCACAATGGCGCCCAAATCACAGTCCCGAAGCTGGATTGAAGAACATTATTATTACACAACAGACAATCAATTATTCCAAAATGCAGCTCAATACCCGGATATTAGTGATTTTCCAACAAATCTCTTTCACGTTCACGTCTCGACGAAAAGAAACCCAACCACGACGGTAAAATCGCCTATCAGGTAGCGGCTCTGCCAGTGCAACTCGCAAAAATCCAGGATAACGCTTAAACAACGCTTCCAATTCTTGCTTAGTGATGGTCGGTGCAAGATTACGCAAAAATATGCTCGACGTCTTGTGCAACAACAAAGGACCACCTCCACTATTTCGCTCAACATTCGAGCTAACTCCTTCGTCTTTTGCACTCTTCAAATCCAACTCACCTCCTGTCTCACCTTGAAAAACCAATATTCAAAAACGTACAGACAAATCAAGCAACAACAATTTGGAGACCTTTTTCAGATTCATGACCACTGATTTCCCCATCCTAAGCAAAATAGAAAAACAATTCAAGCAATATACGAAAATAACAATCACAAATACAAGCGCTTACGTCGCTTTTTAATTCTGAAGATTTGTCTGAAACATTTTCTTTTTCTGCCATCGTACTGTTTTCAGCATTGTCGACTAAATCGTCAATTTCCATTTGTCCTTCTTCTTCCAATCTAAATGAACACAACAATAATTAACAATGAACTTTACACTGCTGAAACATCAGACAAAATAAAACTAAACATTTCGTGAATTAATTACTTGTTTGTTGTTGATTTGGCCTGATCATTCGATAATTCGGCATATTCTCCATCTTTTTCAAGTTGTTCAATATCTTCATCCGTTCCACCTTCTAACTTTATAACCACTGCAATTATATTATTAAATTATTGGTATCAACAGTTCGCAACATGCATTTGAGCAGTTGTAAGTAAAAAACAACACTGCACATAACAATAATTTCACTTAACAAATTTTTACCTGCATCCATAAACTTCAGCAAATTTTCTCCATTGTCTTGATCTAAATTCAAACGATCTAACCAACCTTTTTCACGAAGTTCCATGAATATCTCGAGTCTCCGCATCACAGCATCACGATGCTCTTGAAATCTCTTGGCGCGGTCTTCTGGATGATATTTAACGCGAAACCTTAAAAAAATTTACACATTGAACAACAAACAAACCAAGGTAGCTCATGTCCCAACAACAAATAAACCATAAAACCCACACCAAAAAACAAAAAAAAAATTTTTTTTTTGAACAGCGTGGTAAATATTTTCAAACAATTGTCGAACAAATTCAAAAAACGGCTAATAAAGCCTACATACTTTACAGATTACAGAAAATGCATTTAACTCGAACAGTTCAAGAAAAAAAAACATTTTTCATTAAACAACAAACGTATATGCGTTATAATTATTCTAAACTGTAACACTTTTTTAAAACCAATTATTTTATTTATTCATACATTTATTCTGTTTATATTTCCAGGTAGCACCCTCCGTTGTATTTTTCTTTCATAAAATTTATTTATATTTAATTGAGACAAAATAATGAATAACCGAATTCAACTACATTTTCTATTTTTGTCATTGACACATTTAATTTTGAAAATCCAACGAAGACACACCAAAACCAACCAAAGAATTTGTTGAGATAAAAAGAGATGGCAGTTTATTATTGAAAATTATTTCTAGAAAAATACTTACCAACAATAAATAAACAGCTGGAAATAGTGTAGCATTAATGCTGCATTTGTTTCAGATGAAAAGTTAAGTTTTATCTCTCAGACTCTTTGAACAACAGAAAAAAATATTTTTGGTAGCCTCGACATAATGCGCCCCTGGCTACGACGAACTTTCACGAATTTAATCTCAAAACAAACAAGTGGTCGCCTTTGTATTGCAAAACTTAAACAAATACTGCTTATAAAGCGACACTAATATCAATGACGAATGATGCGACGTTTCACACATACACACAGACGAAAAAAGTATAACATATGCATATATAAATATATAAATATAAATGTATAAACAAATATATATATATATATATATATATATATATATATATATACTTATTCATTTACATTCATATTTATATATATCTATATATACGCATACATTCACTCATATATATACGTATAGAAGCCGCGACATAATGCGCCTCTGGCTACAATATGAAGCTGTTAAAAAGCTGCATACAAAGCTGTTCATATAAAGTTCATAAGTGGATGTATTGTATTAAATTTGTGATTCTATATAAAAAGCACAATTTTATGCCCCAACCGCCGTTGTCTCATTAGTGGCAAAATAACAAAATTGAAAATGTGCTCTTCGTTTCGGAATCAAACTGCCTGTTCCAAACTGTGTAAATTAAACGTAAATTATTTTTAACAAAATATGACTTACCATTCACGATCTTTGTGCGCCATGAAGAACGCATGCAATAACTGCTTTTTGTAGTCAGTTTTATATTCTTGATATTTTTGTATTGCTTCTTCGTCTGAAATCATATCATCTTGGGAAGATAAAAACTGCTTGAAGGTCATCATTGGCGCCAACGTGTGACCATCGTTCGTAGAACTTTCATCAGCTCTGTTGTTACTAAACGAATCAGCAGTTTCATCCCTAATAGAACATCATGCAATAATAAACCAAGCAAAGACACGTCAAATATATGTTCTCTGAAAGACTTATACCAATCTCTTCGGCGTCGTCGACTTGCATTCGGACTATATTCCGGTCTCAAACGATAGGATTTATAATCTCTATTTGATGCAGCAGAACGCCTAAATCAAAGAAAAATTTTTAATTCATTAATAAACAAAATTACAAGTTTGTTTATTCATACATATAAGTGAATACAAGTCATAAAATTATAATGTACAGTTAAAATTTGCAATTGATGTTAAGTATAAAATTTAGAAAAAATAAGAAATTTCTGAACACAACCAAACGTCACTTCAAATAAAACAAATACCCATCATTAAGCTCTCGACGCCTGTCTTGAAATTCACTCCTTTCTTTCATAAATTTGTCTCGACCACGTCTTCGGTCAAAATCATCATCACTATCACCCATACTGGCTTATAAGCAACTGCAAAACTGTACTGGAGAAAATCAGGGCAAAGCACAAGACAAAACACAAATGCTACAGCAACGACAATTATCAGTTGGAAGATGACTGTGCTAAAAAATGTCAAGTTCACTTAAAATATTAAGTCATCAAAAAATGTTCATTTTACAATTAATACAACAAAAAATTAAATGTATCAAAGGGTTTCAGCTTTTTCTTAAATTATAGCAATATCGTCTCAACATTTATTTTTACAAGCTAGAGACATACTGTAATAAATAAAATAAAAAAATCTATTTACAGTATGATGCTTACCGTAATAAAGATATTGATTTTTAAAATTTCAATTAATGAATTCAGTTGTAAATTTCATTTAACCTCAAAACATAAATTATTGAAAATTTAAATTATATTATACGACATAAGTTTGAATTGAAACTTAAAATTTTTAGTTCTAACTCTGCTTTCAAATTTGCAAAGCTTGACATTTATCCGACATTCTTTTTTCATCTACTTTTGTCTGTACCACACGTTCAGTTGTTCTCTCTGTTACGCTGCTGATGCTGATCACTGCTTATCATGTTCTACCTGTTTCTATCAACGTTTCAAATATATTATTATGCGATCATAAATGTTATGTAGTATTAAATCAGTAGTTGCTAATATGATATAATAACTTTCGCTATATGAGTAGCTATATTTTGTTGTTGCGCTTTTTAATGTTATGAATTGATGCATTTCTGGATGATGATTATGCGTATTCAATTGTAATGTAATGATTTATATGTTAGTTTTATAAATGAGTAGTTAAGATTATAAATTGTCACTTTGTAATTCAATTGTATGTAAATTGTATAAGTAAACAACTGAATTGTAAATAATACATGAAAAGAAATGTTATATTTGATTACAGAAGAGTTTTTCATAAATGATGAAATTTTGCAAGTGATATTTTTTACACTGATGCACAATTAAACAACACTATTTGTGAACCGTGCTTTACATTATTGGTTAACTGCAGTGAAAATTTGTGCATGATTATTAGTATAATCTCGTATTCTAGTTTATAAAACTGTTGTTTTAGATATACATAAGTAATAAAATTACTTTTTATACCAGTGATATAATAATAAATAACAATATTACATTTCAATTTACTGGTGGAAGTTCTACATTTAGATTCTCTCATTTAGTTAACATTATTTTATTGTTTCTGTTATTTACATTTAGTAATGTCCGCTATTTTTGTTTAGTTTTATCAGAAAACTGTTTTCTCCGTCGTGAGCGATAGAAAATTTAGATAGATAGATACGTAAAGATTCAAGGATGACAAAACGCCTATTCACGGGAGTGGCATTTTTATCTTTTGATCATTTTTATTTTAATATATAAATGAAAACCGGTTTTCAGTATTCACTCAACAGTATTCAGTTTTTCCACTTACTTCTTTTATCATTGGCATGCACATTTTGAAAACTTTGAAAATTGCATTTAGTTAATAAGCAGTAACGTATTGCAGTTTAAATAAAATGCAATTTAACATATTATTTGTTGACATGACTTTACTGTATGATAAACCAATCAATCGACTTATTGTTTAGTATTTTTATTAATATTAAAAATGCAGTAAAGGGAAAGTGAAGACACGATGCAAAACTTAAGATAAAACGTAGCCCCATTATGTAATTCTGAACTGGGGATATTTCTACAAGGTGAAATTATCCCTGAGTTTAATTAACGGCAAACCAGCACAGTTGAGATTTGAAATAACACGGTATTTCTTTCAGCTTTGATGGCTGCAATAATTAAGCGTGCAATAGCTTTTCATGGTCGAAATATTTTAAGATTTTCGTTTGTTTTCATTTAAAATTTAGTACCATTACATTGCATCTCCATTTTTAAAAGAGTCTTTATCTTTTCATTTTATCATTTCTGAATACATCATCTTTATTGATTGTATTTTACGTTCTTTCATTTCTATATTTGATGTTATTTTCAAATTTTCTCAGTTATTGTCTTTCGCTCTGTTTTATGTTTATTTCATCGTTTGTAAAAAACACTCATGATGCAGCGCATGCAAATGCTCAAACACCTAACCAAACGTAATATAATACATGGAGAAGTTATGAGAACGTTAGATTACATTAAATTAGATAACAGATCACAGTAGATAACAGAATTAGTAAGTTCAACAGTACAATGTTCAACTGATAATGATGTTAATATGGATCCCTGTGTAACGACCCACTGGGCGAGGTCGTCTGGTTCGCTTCCTTCGGGTTCGCTCCAGTTCGCCCGTTATCACTCTTGGCCGGCTCGTCTTCGTGTTGCCATCTTCCACGTTCGTATCGTCACAGCACTCGCACTCCACGCTCGCCAACTCACTAACTCTCTGGATGGTCTCCGCCGCTCCAATATATAGAAGTTTTTCGCGTCAACTGAAATTTGATCCCTCCATTGTCTTGCTGACAATCCCCCGGCTTGCGGCCCTTCTATAAATCAGCGGCTTGTTACGCGGCGGCTTTGATCCGCTGCCCCAACGGACCATCAGCGACCGGCAATGACCGAACGACACGCCGTACAGCAATGATCGTTACACCTGTTAATGAAAAATTAACGTTGAGATGACGTTTCATCCAAAAAACTTGCTTTTCTTCAGTGAAATAAATTTTTTCACATTTTTTGTATTCTTTTAAAATGCATTTTAAAATGTAGTAACATAAATCAAATGTTCTAATATGATTTTACTGATTATCAGCAAAATGCCTTAATAGTGCATATGTAACGAACGGTGATTGTCCAGCTTGGAGTTCCGTCATCGCCAGGAGACGGCGATCCCTGGTTCCGCTGCTCGGAGCACGCGCCGTACGGGTTCGGGTCCGTCGCTGGGGACAGTCTCGTCGAAAGTGGCCCAGGCCACCGCACTCGAAGCACTCCATTGTCCTCCGTGTGGGTTGCAAGCGGGACTGCCGCTCCCGAGTCACCACCAACTTGTCCACGCGCCGGGCCAAAGCTTCCACAGTCTTGGCTAGGCTGTCGTACACCGAAGCAGCATCGTCGACTGTTTTCCGCCGGTCTTCCTCGATCTCGGTTACTATTTCCGCCAACTGGCGTGCCTTTGTGAGAGTCGCCGGCTCCTGCAGGCAGAGCTCTCGATGGACTTCTTTGGACGCCAGGCCGAGGATGAAACGGCTGACCAATTCGCACTCTGACTTCCCGGCTCTGCGTCCCATTTCGGCCACTTCGCGTGCAAAGTCTCGGATAGACTGATCCTTTCGCTGCCGCAGGCCACTGAAACGCATTTCCAAACGGATCGGAGACTCGCTCTGACCGTAGGCATCCAGCAGGCGACGTTTAAGCTCCTGCCAGGAACTGTCCCGTGTCGAACCGGGCGGGAAGAGCTCGCGTCGCACCGCTTTCGTCATAAGCAGGCGAGCGCTGGCGGCGTAGTGGGAGGGTGGCACACCAGAGATGATGAAGAAGTCTTCGACGTTGTCCAGCCACTCGGAAGGATCCATTTTCGGGGAAAAGGCTGGGGGTGGGGGGTAACAAGCAGTCCTCAACGCCATTTCCGGGACAGGCTCCCAAAGTAACGAGCCGCTCCCTCGGGCAGGCTCGTTCACTACCTCCACCGCGCTATTGGCGCATTCGCCGCTCAACGGCGACGGGCTGGTTTTGAACGGCGGGCTTCCCTTTCTTTCCGATTCGCGCTCTCCTGATGCCATTATAACAATAAAAAAACAGTCAATATGTATAGTTTTTATTGGCAACAGCGAACAAGAACTGCCGACGATGCGTTACAGCAAGCCTCTTCGACACACACAACAACGACCACGCCTACGTACAACTACGCACTACTGTACCTACCTCTGATTTTCAAGTCCAAATCTGCTTACGGTAGCTTCACCTTTCTTCCGCTTCGTTGTCTGGAGAAATAGAGTTGTTAGCTCGGTCAGCGTCCGCTGCACATAACTGAAATATTTGATCATCAAAGCCTTCCATAACCACAAGACCATTTGATGGAAAACGTACTGTTATGTTCATGTTTTAAGGGTATTATTTTTATGATTTAATTCCAATTCTATTCATAATTCAATGAAAAAATTACTTATGTGATAGGTTCTGTCATAATTACAGAAGTTTTTTTTAAACAATAACGACGCAAATGCAATAGACATTTTTATCCTACAGGAACAGAGAATCGAAGCAATAGATAAGGAAGCAAACACCTAAAATAAGAAATAGGGATAAAGTACTTTAGGATAAAGTCAAAATATATCATAAAACTGAAATTATGAAAAAGCAATTTATAATTAAAAATACCATAATATACAGAATGTCGATTGCCAAATCACCGACAGAAAAGTAACAAAGTAAACAGATCAATCAGAGCAAATGTTGTATCCATAGATAATATTTGTGTTTACTGCTCTGCGTAACAAAAGTGAAAGTAAAAGAAATTACGTCAAGGTAAAAATTTCATCTTAAAATACATTTTTTAGTGATCTTTTGAAATGATGCATGTACATTTATGTTTTTAAATATTTTTTCTTTATTATGCTTAGAATTTGAAAAGAAATTCAAACTCTAATTTTCAGTTTTATATTGTCAATTTAATTGTTTGAAGAAATTCACATTTCAGTTTGCTCATATAGTTGCGAAGAAATGATTTGATGATTTATAGCGGTTACAGATAAATCGGAGTGCACTAGTGAAGTAAATAAAGCGCAATAAAAAACGTGCACTTGTGATATTTATCAGCAGAAATGAATAAAATAAAAATTTGCATGCGAGTGAGTTGATTTGTAATGTACAAATGGCCGTACAATGGCTAATTGGGTACCGACGTGTCGGGTCATGAGGGTCTGTCTCCAGAAGCCACCTGCGGTTCTCGCCGATAGCGTCTTCAAACTAGGCGGGATGGGAGGTTTTATTGCCGCGGCTCTGCGTCTACCTCAGCCGGACCTGCAATGACCAACGCCGCCGTACATCAATGATTGTTACACACGTATTTTAATGAACGTCAAATTTTTGTACAATGAAGATTATGAAACAGCACCATGTGCGCATCAAACATAAGATTTGAAAATCGCCTTTGAAAATCATTTTTTTTCAAAACGTTGTATACTCATTTTGTAAATAATTAGCTAAAAAGGCTAGACGTGTACTATGCAAACCAACGTTGCTTAAAGCCCGTTTCTTTGGTAGCAAGAACCTCTTATTCATTTAACATATAGCTACTTTAGCCGTATTACATTTTATTAATTTTTTTGAAAATCAAAATCACTTGATATTTCTGAAACAAATACGACTAAATGTAAATTATTCTTTTGATATTCAAAATTTGCATAAATTAATTGAAATTCAATTGTTGAAAATTAATATTATTCATGACATGTGGTGCAATCAGGAGAAATAGAAGAGTTAAACTGAGGCAAGAAACTATGGAATGGCATTTTAATAAAATGTATTTGTAACATTATCTAATAATATAGTCGAAATATGATCTAATACGGAGACAAAAATAATTTCTTTTTGTGCAAATTTTTATCTTATAATTTTATTAATTTAAAGCAATACATTAGTCAGCAACGTATATATAAATTTTCCTTTCAAGCATTTCGATATTGTAGTTTTATTATTTTCACACTTTTATTTATAAAAAAGGTTTTATCAAAAACAAAGCTGTGCTTTTATGATATTAATCATTTCAATTACGAAAGTAAAGAATTTCAATATATATAAATGGGAAGTATTTGAATAAAAATATTATAAAATTCTAAACAAACGTAATGTTTAAAATAAAAAAATAAATGGCAATGATAGTTTGTATATTTAATTATAAATATAAAAAATATTTCATAGCAATTGGCAGTGGAGACGTCTGCATGTTCGTATTCCACTGATGGTTGATGTGTCACTTTGGGTACCGCTGATGAGTTGTGCTCACCAAGGAGGTTGGTGAAAGTCAACGTTCAGTGAGACTTTGACTGCACTCTCTGGTGAGTATCAGTAGGCATTCTTATCAGTTCAAATTTTTTAAATAAATTTCATACGGAAAATTGCAAAAATCATATATGTAAATGATAAAATGAAACATTTTTATTTTCATGCTGCACGTAAATTGAAATTTTCATTGTAAAATTAATTTTTTGATATTTCTTTTTTTAATATGTTGCATTCAAACAAACAGGTTGAATAACAATATGTTAAGGTTGTTTTTTAATTATGTAAATCAGCTTTCCTCTAAACACTGCCATTATCAGTAGCAGAGTTCTGAGTTTGTTCTGCTGACGTGGCTATGTAATATCTTTATTCAGTTGCGGTCAATCGGTGAGTTACATTTCAAGAAATTATAGGCTAACGATGTGCGGTGACTGAACAAGGATGAGCAAGCACTGAAAAGCGGGATGAGCATCCACGAAGCAGATATGATTTTTGTTCTACTTTATTTCAATTATTAGTAAGTTATTAATTATGATTTATCATTGCAGTGGAAGAACGAGGTGGAGTTCAATGATGAGAAGTCGCATTCTTTTTCACGTGATCGTTATAACTTCAAATTATAAATGACAAGTGGATGTTGAGTCTGTAATGATTCAATTTTGTGAACTCTCCGTTTAATTGAAAAGCAATAATAGGTTATTTTTGAGGATATGATTTTAATATTAACATAATATTTACAATTTTTACTGCTTAGGAAGGTGAGCATTTGATTTTATGTTTCGTATTTTAATCGATTCGAAAAATAATGAAGATGCGGGCGACATGAAGCAGAAATGGAAAACAAAAGGTATACAGGGTCTCCCGTGGGTCCCTATTTTGTAGGTCTGGTATGAGGATACTTCGAAACGATGAAGTGATCCACCAGTTGAATTAAGCTAAGGACAAACCTGTATGGTTGAGATTTGAAATAATGCAGTGTGAAATTGCGAAACATGGCCTGCCAGAGATCATTGTCACAGACGATGCAATATTTTTTGTTTCTCAGGAATTTTAAGAGATTATTCGTAGATAGATTTGGAATTCGACACATTCGAACAGCTATTCATCATCCGGAAAGAGTAATTCAGCTTTTTGACTTAAAATTCATTCGAATCTGAAAATGTGCATATCCAGTAAACTGGCAGACATTTTTTTTGCCACGATAATTACTGCTAAGGCGATGGATTGTTTGAATCCATATTTCGAAGTAACTGACAAACAAATATCTAAACTGTTCATATTGAAATGAAGAAATTAACAGGACAATATTATTTAATTAAAAATTTATATAATATTCAATTACAATCAATCGAATTGGTAGAAATGTTCTTTAACATCCCATTGCCATGTTTCTCACATTCAAAGTGTAAGCATATTAAAAAACGAAGCATAAGCACATTGTAAAATTGTTCAATCATTCAATCATATTTTACTGATATTAAGCAAGTGTCAATTTTAATTAATTCTTTTTTTTTATTATTCGACGCAGCAGTTTTGTAGACAAACTTTTAATATAATTTATATTGATGGAAATGAATAATTTTTAATGACGCATCAAAAGAATTAAATTAACAACGCATATTCGGTTTCATTTCATAATAAATTGTTCAGTTTGAATCAAAGTTGGAAAACAAAAATTTTCAACTGTAGGGAGTCTGTATTACAAAATCAATTTTCAAGAACAATAATTATATGAATATTTGATGTTGTTAATAGCGAATTTGAAAATTTACATTTGTGAAATTGAAAAATAATCTCCCATGCCACTTTCTTGATTTTATTATATGCACATTGTTGAAAGATTTATCTCAAACAATGGAAATTTAATTAACATAATCACAACGAATATGTCGGTTCGGATGTATTTGAACTTCATTTCTGAATGTATTCACAATGGTTCGGATGTATTCGAACTTCATTTCTGAATGTATTCAGGTAAAGTAATACAATTTTGAGAAAACTTTATTTTTTAATATTGCTGAAAAATACATGAACAGAACTATAAATTTTGCTGTTCTTTGAACTGAAACCATTGAAACTAAAGTCTAATGATCTAAATGGTAATTATTTAAATAAAAATGTAAAATTTTAAACAAAGAGGTTGAAAATGAAAGATAAAATTGCAACAATAATTTGCATACTCTTAATTATAAATGGAAAATATGTTTTATTTCAATCGGCAGTGGAGACGTCCGCATGTTCGTACTCCACTGATGGTTGATGTGTCGATTTGTGTAGCGCCGGTACCCAAATGGACGACGTGCATGAGATGTTTTCCGTAATCCAGATTGCAATCAACATTGCAAGTGCTCTACTAATTGATGAGTGATAATGAAGAAGTTGCACTGAAATTGACGACCAACGGACACCCCACCCCATTCCTTTACAACTTTTCAAATAAATTTCATGCAGAAAATTTCAAAAATCATATATGTAAATGATAAAATGAAATATTTTCATTTTCATGCTGCAGTATAGCAGGCGCTTTACGTTTTTAAGCTTTTCAGAAAAGCTTCACAAAGAACAGCAAAAATCCTATGCTAATAATAATAGAATGCAGTATTTTTATTTCATACTGCACGTAAATTTAAATTTTGATAACAAAATTCATTTTTTGATAAATATTTCATTTTTCAAAATGCTGTATTCAAACAAAGAGATTTGAAATAAAAATATGAATGGCAGTAATAATAGCATTTTGGCTTCATATTAAATATAAAAATCACAAATTGCAGTGGAAACTTTTGCTTGTTCTTTATTATTTTATTGGTGGTTGATTTGCTGTCCTGCGCCCACTCGTATGCAGAGCAATATCAAATTGCCAACATATTTGGTACTGATGCACCAAAGTGTAAAGGCTGTCTGCTATGCTACGTGAACATGGGCCAGAAAAGCCAAATGCATCATCACAATGATGGCATCTTTTCCACAACATCCCAAATAGATGAATTCCATCAGACTGATTGCATTGATCGAAAATGAATGAGAATTTAAATTGATTTTTTTTAAATTCATTTTTTAACAAATATTTGTTTTTTAAAGTTATGTTTATTATTTACGTGATTGTTTTCTTTTTGCTTCAGTGTACTATGAAAACGATCGTCCATAAACTGAAAGAATCCAAATAATTTCCGGTTCGGATTTGTTGAAAATGCCAAAATACTCAGCACCCACTGTTTTCACTTATTATATCTATATTTCGTCTATTTTGTTACATTGCTATTTTCAAATTTGCATATGTTGTATGGCATTTTCATCAATAGTTGCGTATATAAATCAGGTTTGAACAGCAGATGTCACAACTGCTGGTAGCATTCTGAAG
>NW_003526944.1:4774566-4777041 GCF_000181795.1 Trichinella spiralis
TGTGGTGGACGGTAAATCTGTTGCTCTAAATCCATGGCTACAATTTTTCGGATGCAACAAATTCACATGCACAGACGAAACAAAATATGCTTCAAATTCAAATGTGAGTTGCGTTTTTTTTGTGTTCAATTTCCAACAATTTCATAAAACATTTTTACACTCGTGCATTGTAGTAAAGAAATTTCTACGCCATTTATAATAATACATAACAATTATATAACAGATATTTAATTATATAATTTGAAACTTATTCGACCGTTCTGAAAATGACAAACTAGCCCTTTTTATAGTTTGGATATTTATAGCAGGATAAGTAAGTAGCACGTTGCAACAAAAAAAAACAGTTTAAACACACTCTTGAAATGTTTTTCCCAACAATATTCATCATTAAAATCACATTGATCATACCAAATCGAAACAATGATTACGCTGCTAAAGACAAAAAGCCCCAAGAGAGCTGGCCTTGTCCTGACGTTTTGAATCATTTCAGCAGAGGGATGTTAAATTTCACGTCACTCATCAAAATCTTATATATGTCGGCATACACGCTTAATAATAATAATAACTAGTCTGAGAAATCAATAAATAGTAAACAAAATTGTCATAAAAAATTAATATACACACATGTATATAAATAAATCAGAATAGCTATTTCAACTGAAAATTCTTGTTGATGATGATGATGATAAAATGATGATTTAATATTATCAACATATATGATGAATAATCATTTGTTTCTTGATAATAAAAATTGTTTCCAAATATTGATTATTAAAACCTCATTTTTCAAATTTGATCACAGCCATCTAGTTGAATTGAGATGAATTGGATGGAACATTTTCATCAACTCAACATATAAATAGTTAAAATTCATCAATAATTTATTTATTGACGACACGAAAATATCTCATTTCACAACACAACAAAAAATTTCACAAAAAGAGGAATTTTTCAAAGAAGGTAATATTTTCACTTATTTACATTAAAAAATTCATGTACACTTGATATATAATATTTAAATCTCTCTCTCTCCGCAAAGGCAAATTAAAAAAATAACATTTGCTTCAAAATTCAAATAGACTAGTGAAAAAATATTTAAGTGGATAAAGCTGTTATTCTCAGATCCACTACAAATCATACTACAAATGAAGAATAATTAAATTTATCACACTTTCATCTGTACAAAGGCAAAACGCGTCACTTGTATATCATGTTATGTCATGCGTATATATCCTATCTCTAAGCGCTTAACAAAGCTTGTATAAATGTTGCATGATTATTACATTTTTTATTCTTTTCAAATTAGTACTTTATTTAGTATATAATTAGCAATCCTTGACTAAACAAATAATAATAATAATAATAATAATAATAATATATTCCATCTGCTAGTTTAAATTGCATGTCGACAAGATGCTCGTTTGACAACAATGCAATGGATTGAGAGCAGAACGAAAAATTATTTCCCATATTTAGAAATTGCATTTTGTTGTATAAAGCAATTGGAAAAATGAGTGAAAGAATTATTAATGGTGACTTATTATGGTGGGTGGTTTTTCGTTTCGGTTGAATTTTGCAATGCTGTTTCCAAATTATTAGCGTGAAAAGAAAAATATTTTTAAAAATGCTCAATTATTTTCCAAATCAGTCAGCTATTTTTCACTGGATCGACAAAACGAGCATTTTCCATTTTAATTTGAAAATTTCAGACTAATAATTCCATCATCACAGAGCATGTAGTGAAATTTGAAAAATTAGCCTGAGCAGTAGTTAATTATTTGGCATTCAATGACGACTGTTGATTTGGTGGTGATCAGAGAAAAAGAGAGAGAGAGAGAGAGAGAGAGAGAGAGAGAGAGAGAGAGAGAGAGAGAGAGAGAGAGAGAGAGAGAGAGAGAAAAACGTAAATTTCTAAAATTCCCTCCAGAAATAAAAAGCAAGAAAAAAAAATCCGAATTAATTCGATTTTAAATTGTCATGACGCAGTCGATTACATTCTGCAACTTTTCTCGACCGTTATTCACTTTGACAGTTTACACGATTTAATTGAAGAAAAAAAAATTAAAATTTGCATTTTTTTCTCGCAGAAATTGCCGTCGTCAAGCTCATGTTACTTGATGTACCAACGACGTGGGCGTGTGAAACGCGATGAAATAAAATATTCCCACTGGCTGTGTGACCAATCATGCCTCATCTGTCGGTTGTCAATACAGAGCCGCAGTAGCGAAAGTACACCCCAACCAGAAGAAGAAGAAGAAAAAGAAAAAGACGAAGAAGCCGAAAATTGGAATTAATTAATAAAAATCCTTCCGAATTCAGAAAATCCCCAAGGGCCTGGCACAGGTGGGAAATTTTTAATAATGGAGGCAACCATAATTTGGGGTTGGCCCCGGCGGGTGGAAATTCAATTTCAATTCCACTTCAAATGGGAAAAACAAAGGGGCGGGCGCGGCGGCAATTTGGTCAAAAAAAGTT